>NC_092148.1:90023089-90105589 GCF_045791955.1 Oncorhynchus clarkii lewisi
TCTCTCTCTCTCTCCACCTCTTTCTCTCCCCCTCCCTCTCTCCCTCTCTCCACCTCCCCCTCTCTCCCTCTTTCTCTCCCTCTCTCCCCCTCCCTCTCTCCACCTCCCCATCTGGTTCACACTTTCCCATCTCTTTCCCTTTTTATTCATTTTCTCAATTCAAATCAAATTTGATTGGTCACATAAACGTGTTTAAGCAGATGTTATTGAGGGTGTAGCGAAATGCTTGTGTTTTCTAGCTCCAACGGTGCTGTAATATCTAACAATTTCACAACATATACCCGATACACACATATCTAAGTAAAGGAATGGAATTAAGAATATATACATTGGGGCAAAAATGTAATTAGTCAGCCACCAATTGTGCAAGTTCTCCCACTTAAAAAGATGAGAGAGGCCTGTAATTTTCATCATAGGTACATTTCAACTATGACAGACAAAATGAGAAAATAAAATCCAGAAAATCACATTGTAGGATTTTTAATGAATTTAAAGAGCGACCCAAAGAAGCAACAGGGGTCAAGCGAAAGATCTCCCACCAAGTCAAAATGGGGACCCGAACCAGCGACCTATCGGCCCAAGCGCAGAACCACGAGGCCACCAACCCTCAAAGATCCCCCCCGAGAGCTGCCATCCAAGATCCCCTCTACAGTCTCCCCCCCCCCCGACCCGAAGAGTGTGCAAAGCTGTCATCAATGCAAAGGCTGGCTACTGTGAAGAATCTCAAATATAAAACGTTTTGAAACACCGGTCAAAAGTTTTGAAACACCTACTCATTCAAGGGTTTTTCTTTATTTGTACTATTTTATATATTGTAGAATAATAGTGAAAACATCAAAACTATGAAATAACACATATGGCATCATGTAGTAACCAAAAAAAGTGTTTAACCTCTCTAGGGTATGTGGGACGGTAGCGTCCCACCTCGCCAACAGCCAGTGAAAGTGCAGGGCGCCAAATTCAAAACAACAGAAATCTCATAATTAAAATTCCTCAAGCATACAAGTATTTTACACCATTTTAAAGATAAACTTGTTGTAAATCAAGCCACAGTGTCAAATCAAATCAAAGTGTATTTGTCACATGCACCGAATTTCACCTTACAGTGAAATGCTTACTTACAGGCTCTAACCAATGGTGCGAAAAAAAAGTGTGTGTGTGTGTAGGTAAGTAAAGAAATAAAACAACCGTAAAAATAAATTTGAAAAAAGAGTAGCAAGGCTATATACAGAGACACCTGTTAGTCAGGCTTATTGAGGTTGTATGTACATGTAGGTATCGTTAAAGTGACTGTGCATATAAGATGAACAGAGAGTAGCAGTAGTGTAAAAGAGGGGTTGGCGGGTGGTGGGACACAATGCATATAGCCCGGTTAGCCAATGTGTGGGAGCACTGGTTGGTCGGACCAATTAGGTAGTATGTACATGAATGAATAGTTAAAGTGACTATGCATATAAGATAAACAGAGAGTGGCAGCAGCATAAAAAGGGGCTGGGGCGGAGGGGGCACACAATGCAAATAGTCCGGGTAACCATTTGGTTAATTGTTCAGGAGTCTTATGGCTTGGGGGTAAAAACTGTTGAGAAGCCTTTTTGTCCTAGACTTGGCACTCTGGTACCGCTTGCCATGCGGTAGTAGAGAGAACAGTCTATGACTAAGGTGGCTGGGGTCTTTCACAATTTTTAGGGCCTTCCTCTGACACCGCCTGGTGTAGAGGTCCTGGATGGCAGGCAGCTTTACCACAGTGATTTACGTGGCCGTACGCACTACCCTCTGTAGTGCCTTGTGGTTGGAGGCAGAGCAACCGGTCAAGATGCTCTCGATGTTGCAGCTGTAGAACCTTTTGAGGATCTCAGGACCCATGCCAAATCTTTTTAGTTTCCTGAGGGGGAATAGGCCCTCTTCAAGACTGTCTTGGTGTTTTTGGACAATCTAGTTTGTTATTGATGTGGAAACCAAGGAACTTGAAGCTCTGAACCTGCTCCACTACAGCCCCGTCGATGAGAATGGGGACGTGCTCGGTGCTCCTTTTCCTGTAGTCCACAATCATCTCCTTAGTCTTGGTTACGTTGAGGGATAGGTTGTTATTCTGGCACCACATGGCCAGGTCTCTGACCTCCTCCCTATAGGCTGTCTCGTCGTTGTCGGTGATCAGACCTACCACTGTTGTGTCGTCCACAACTTAATGATGGTGTTGGAGTCGTGCCTGGCCATGCAGTCGTGGGTGAACAGGGAGTAAAGGAGGGGACTGAGCACGCACCCCTGGGGAGCTCCAGTGTTTAGGATCAGTGTGGCAGATGTGTTGCTACCTACCCTCACCACCTGGGGGTGAACTGTCAGGAAGTCCAGGATCCAGTTGCAGAAGGAGGTGTTTAGTCCCAGGGTCCTTAGCTTGGTGATGAGCTTTGAGGGTACTACTAACGCTGAGCTGTAGTCAATGAACAGCATTCTCACATAAGTGTCCCTTATGTGGAGTGCAATAGAGATTGCATCATCCGTGGATCTGTTTGGGCGGTATGCAAATTGGAGTGGGTCTAGGGTTTCTGGGATAATGGTGTTGATGTGAGCCATTACCAGCCTTTCAAAGCACTTCATGGCTACGGACGTGAGTGCTACGGGTCTGTAGTCATTTAGGCAGGTTGCCTTTGTGTTCTTGGGCACAGGGACTATGGTGGTCTGCTTGAAGTATGTTGGTATTACAGACTCAATCAGGGACATGTTGAAAATGTCAGTGAAGACACCTGCCAGTTGGTCAGGACATGCCCGGAGCACACGTCCTGGTAATCTGTCTGGCCCCGCAGCCTTGTGTATGTTGACCTGTTTAAAGGTCTTACTCACATCGGCTACGGAGAGCGTGATCACACAGTTGTCCGGAACAGCTGATGCTCTCATGCATGTCTCAGTGTTGCTTGCCTCGAAGCGAGCATAGAAGTGATTTAGCTCATCTGGTAGGCTCATGTTACTGGGCAGCTCGCGACTGTGCTTCCCTTTGTAGTCTGAAAAAGTTTGCAAGCCCTGCCATATCCGATGAGCGTCGGAGCCGGTGTAGTACGATTCAATCTTGGCACTGTATTGACGCTTTGCCTGTTTGATGGTTCGTTGAAGGGCATAGTGGGATTTCTTGTAAGCTTCCGGGTTAGAGTCCTGCACCTTGAAAGTGGCAGCTCTACCCTTTAGCTCAGTGCGAATGTTGCCTGTAATCCATGGCTTCTGGTTGGGGTACGACGTCCTCAATGCACTTATTGATGAAGCCAGTGACTGATGTGGTGTACTCCTCAATGCCATCGGACGAATCCCGGAACATGTTCCAGTCTGTGATAGCAAAACAGTCCTGTAGCTTAGCATCTGCTTCATCTGACCATTTTTTTTATAGACCGAGTCACTGGTGCTTCCTGCTTTAATTTTTGCTTGTAAGCAGGAATCAGGAGGATGGAGTTGTGGTCGGATTTACCAAATGGAGGGCGAGGGAGAGCTTTGTACGCGTCTCTGTGTGTGGAGTACAGGTGATCTAGAATTTTTTTCCCTCTGGTTGCACATTTAACAACACTTTATTGGTTACTACATGATTCCAGATGTGTTATTTCATAGTTTTGATGTCTTCACTATTATTCTACAACGTAGAAAATAGTAAAACAAAAATAAAAAAAAACATTGAATGAGTAGGTGTGTCCAAACTTTTGACTGGTACTGTATGAGACAAGATGAGCAAACACATCATTTTACGTTGACTGACTTTTTGCCTAAGTTTTCTCAAGTTGGAGCTAAGTTTGGGTGTTCTAAAACATTTGACCAGTAGTGTAGATAGCCACAGTTTATCTTGTCTGGTTTAGCATCCCAGATAAAGATAAATGTTTTTTGCTCATATTATTTGAAAACTAAGGGGTGGGCAGCGCCATAAGGAATTGAGTAAACTAAGATATGACTAAATAGTTAAGTGTAATTTTTCCATAAATATACAGGTATTTACCTCTCAATGGTTGCAGGATATTTTCTATTTCTATTCTAGTGAAATTCATTGTAGAGAGCTTATTTATATATTTTGTGATATGAATACCAAATATGTCTACAGTCCATTTTATAGGTAAACTGCAGGGTAATGTAAAATGTTATTTATTTAAGCTCTAATATGTAATATGGTAATCTAATCATAATTAGGTTTAAGTCCAGAGAGTACAGAAAAGTTATCTAGATCTTCAATGAGACATTGCAGGGATCTAGCTTGTGGACTTAATATAAACTAGAGTCATCGGCATACATGGACACCTTTGTTTTTAAGCCTTGGATTTCTAATCATCTAATGTTATTGGATCTGCTTTTAATAGCTAGCATTTCAATGGTGATTGCGAATAGATACGGTGACAGCGGACACCCTTGTTTAACTCCTCTTGACAGTTCAAAACTCTCTGAGAAGTAGTTGATATGGCTGGTTTATACTACGGGTGTGTTTGTAAAATTTTATCTAGATTGCCAGAGTGTGCTCTGAGCATTTGTAAACTGAAAGCGTTGTCAGATTGTCCGTTCGTAAATTCAGAGTGTTGTCAGATTGTACGTGGATGGACGCTTCTCCCGCTCTGTCATGGATGACATGGTTGCTCTTAGTTTGAAGATGTAATCCGGAGACAGGTGTTTTATACAACAGTGTGTGTTCTTTGACTACGTCGGCATATTTGCAATCAAACGCCACAATTTTCTCCATCTCCTTAGCTATCCTGCTCTAATTCCACCGTGCATTCCACTGATTTCAAAACTCGGTCCCCCAGAAAGTGGAGAGCAACACTTACGTAGTTCTACTTTTTGAAATCATTTTAAAAAAGCTGCGTTAGATAGGATTACCTACATATGGTGACCAGTTCATGTTATAGACAGAAGTGTGCTACATGGTAGATCAATCCAATTTCATCTCTCAGCATGTCCAGCCCACTCACTATCTCAGCCAATCATGGCTAGCAGGAAGGGTGGTGTCTATTTCCATGTCTAAACCAACTAGGCTCTTAATTTAAACGTTTTATTTGTATATATAGATGGCATACAAGTTTGTTATTAAGGCGCATGAAAGTCCACGTTCCAGAAGGAATTTATGCCAAAAAACTCATTTTGATTAAAAAAAAAGAAGTTTCTTGTTAAGTAGCGACACGCAACATACGCCTCGTTTCCTGAAACTAGTCACATTTTATCTCCACTGTCTAAACAGGATGAACAATACCTGGTAACACCTTTCTAATGCCATCAAGCCCTGGGGGTTTTCCAGTCTGAAATGATTTAATAGCCTTAAAGTTATTCCTCTGTAATTCCCACGGATCTTTTTGTGCATTTGTCAATTTTTTAATTTTCATAATTTGGAAATAATTCCTGATAGTCATTCAGAGACAGATGAGACAGAAAAGAAAACTGCTTAAAACATTTAGCTTCCGCTTTTAAAATATACTGTAATTCTGAGAATCATAGATGACTTTCTACAGTAAAAAGTTTCTGCAAATTATTTTTGATAACGTTCCTGCGTTGAGATTTAAGAAGCATTTGGTGCATTTTTCTCTATTTTCCATCCAGTTTGCTTTATTTTTTGTAATGGATTACATTCGATCGTTCTTGAATAAGTTCCCCCAGTTCTTTTTGTTTTTCTCTAACTTGTTTTGTATCTTTGTAAGCCACTCCTCAGTAAAAGGCACATGACATACCGCTTGGAGTTTGCCAAAAGACACCTATATGACTCTCAAACCATGAGAAACAAGATTCTCTGGTCTGATGAAACCAAGATTGAACTCTCTGGCCTGAATGCCAAGCGTCACGTCTGGAGAACACCTTGCACCATCGCTACGGTGAAGCATGGTGGTGGCAGAATCATGCTGTGGGGATGTTTTTCAGCAGCAGGGTCTGGGAGACTAGTCAGCATCGAGGCAAAGATGAACGGATCAAAGTACAGAGAGACCCTTGATGAAAACCTGCTCCAGAGCACTCAGGACTTCAGACTGGGGTGAAGGTTCACCTTCCACCAGGACAACAACCCTAAGCACACAAACAAGACAACACAGGAGTGGCTTTGGGAAAAGCCTCAAAGTCCTTGATTGACTCAGCCAGAGCCCGGACTTGAACCCAATCTAACATCTCTGGAGAGACCTGAAAATAGCTGTGCAGCAACGCTCCCCATCCAACCTGACAGAGCTTGAGAGTATCTGCAGAGAATGGGAGAAACTCCCCAAATACAGGTGTGCCAATCTTGCAGCGTCATACCCAAGAAGACTCGAGGCTGTATTAGCTGCCAAAGGTGCTTCAACAAAGTACTGAGCAAATGGCCTGAATACCTATAAATGTGACATTTCAGTTTTACATTTTCTATGAATTTGCTAATACAGTGCCTTGCGAAAGTATTCGGCCCCCTTGAACTTTGCTACCTTTTGCCACATTTCAGGCTTCAAACATAAAGATATAAAACTGTATTTTTTTGTGAAGAATCAACAACAAGTGGGACACAATCATGAAGTGGAACGACATTTATTGGATATTTCAAACTTTTTTAACATATCAAAAACTGAAAAATTGGGCGTGCAAAATTATTCAGCCCCTTTACTTTCAGTGCAGCAAACTCTCTCCAGAAGTTCAGTGAGGATCTCTGAATGATCCAATGTTGACCTAAATGACTAATGATGATAAATACAATCCACCTGTGTGTAATCAAGTATCCGTATAAATGCACCTGCACTGTGAAAGTCTCAGAGGTCCGTTAAAAGCGCAGAGAGCATCATGAAGAACAAGGAACACACCAGGCAGGTCCGAGATACTGTTGTGAAGAAGTTTAAAGCCGGATTTGGATACAAAAATATTTCCCAAGCTTTAAACATCCCAAGGAGCACTGTGCAAGCGATAATATTGAAATGGAAGGAGTATCAGACCACTGCAAATCTACCAAGACCTGGCCGTCCCTCTAAACTTTCAGCTCATACAAGGAGAAGACTGATCAGAGATGCAGCCAAGAGGCCCATGATCACTCTGGATGAACTGCAGAGATCTACAGCTGAGGTGGGAGACTCTGTCCATAGGACAACAATCAGTCGTATATTGCACAAATCTGGCCTTTATGGAAGTGTGGCAAGAATAAAGCCATTTCTTAAAGATTTCCATAAAAAGTGTTGTTTAAAGTTTGCCACAAGCCACCTGGGAGACACACCAAACATGTGGAAGAAGGTGCTCTGGTCAGATGAAACCAAAATTGAACTTTTTGGAAACAATGCAAAACGTTATGTTTGGCGTAAAAGCAACACAGCTGAACACACCATCCCCACTGTCAAACATGGTGGTGGCAGCATCATGGTTTGGGCCTGCTTTTCTTCAGCAGGGACAGGGAAGATGGTTAAAATTGATGGGAAGATGGATGGAGCCAAATACAGGACCATTCTGGAAGAAAACCTGATGGAGTCTGCAAAAGACCTGAGACTGGGACGGAGATTTGTCTTCCAACAAGACAA
Organism: Oncorhynchus clarkii lewisi; assembly: GCF_045791955.1. Classification (NCBI taxonomy): domain Eukaryota; kingdom Metazoa; phylum Chordata; class Actinopteri; order Salmoniformes; family Salmonidae; genus Oncorhynchus; species Oncorhynchus clarkii. Next base: position 90,030,550 of record NC_092148.1, read on the forward strand.
TGATCCAAAACATAAAGCAAAATCTACAATAGAATGGTTCAAAAATAAACATATCCAGGTGTTAGAATGGCCAAGTCAAAGTCCAGACCTGAATCCAATCGAGAATCTGTGGAAAGAACTGAAAACGGCTGTTCACAAATGCTCTCCATCCAACCTCACTGAGCTCGAGCTGTTTTGCAAGGAGGAATGGGAAAAAATTTCAGTCTCTCGATGTGCAAAACTGATAGAGACATACCCCAAGCGACTTACAGCTGTAATCGCAGCAAAAGGTGGCGCTACAAAGTATTAACTTAAGGGGGCTGAATAATTTTGCACGCCCAATTTTTCAGTTTTTGATTTGTTAAAAAAGTTTGAAATATCCAATAAATGTCGTTCCACTTCATGATTGTGTCCCACTTGTTGTTGATTCTTCACAAAAAAATACAGTTTTATATCTTTATGTTTGAAGCCTGAAATGTGGCATAAGGTCGCAAAGTTCAAGGGGGCCGAATACTTTCGCAAGGCACTGTATATATAAAACCTGTTTTTGCTTTGTTATTATTGGGTATTGCGATGTCATTATGAGGTAGTGTGTGTAGATCGATGAGGGGAAAAAACTAACAATGTAATTAATTTTAGAATAAGGCTGTAACGTAACAAAATGGGGAAAAAGTCAAGTGGTCTGAATACTTCCTGAATGCACTGTAGATGTATTTTCCTTTTTAGCCGCTGATAGTCTTTTCTTATAACATGCTCGTTGTTTGTGTTTTTTATAATGTCATATGTTTTTCCCCCAACACCGCTCTCTGTCACGATCGTTATAATGGGTGAACCAAAGCGCAGCGTGATCTGGGTTCCACATCTTTTTATTACTAAGTGAAACTCACAGCAAAACAAAACAATAATCTCAAACTAACCGTGAAGCTAACAATAGTGCTAACAGGCAACTATCCATATTCAAGATCCCACAAAACACATAGGGGAAATGGCTGCCTAAATATGATCCCCAATCAGAGACAACGATAAACAGCTGCCTCTGATTGGGAACCATACTAGGCCAACATAGAAATATAAATCACCTAGATGACCCACCCTAGTCACACCCCGACCTAACCAACATAGAGAATAAAAAGCTCTCTATGGTCAAGGTGTGACAGTACAGATGCTCCGAACCGTGGATCGTCACCGTGGGCTCTGGACCATGGATCGTCGCCAGAGGCACCGGACCGGGATCCCCCGCTGGAGGCTCTGGACCGCAGACTGTCGCTGGATGATCTGGTCCCCTGACCGGCGCTGGAGGCTCTGGACCGCAGACCGTCGCTGGAGGATCTGGACCCCTGACCGTCAATGAAGGCTCATGACCGCCGACCGTCTTAGGAGGTTCCGGACCATGGACCGTCTCAGGAGGTTCCGGACAGTGGACCATCTCAGGAGGTTCCGGACTGTGAAACGTCGCTCTGGACTGGGAACTGTCGCCGGAAGCTTGGTGCGTGGGAGTTACAGAATGCACCGGGCTGTGAGAGACAGTGCGTATCACCGCAAAACTTGGTGCCTTACCGGTCACACGCTGCCCACGGTGAGTACGGGGAGTTGGCTCTGGCTCCCTCCCCTCAACTTACGCTGCCCACTCCTCGCTCAATCTGTCCCTATATTCCTCCTGACTCACCCCTCATCGTCGCCGACCACTCCGTGTGCCTCCCCCCAAATGGACCTCCATTCCTCCACCCCTCCAGGGCTTCAGCACTGCTCCTCTCCCCAGGCCAGGGTGAGTCTGGATGGCCCTTGGGGAGACACACAGACTCCCTGGCTGGCCCTCAGCTGTGGACCTAACCATAGGGGTCAGAGAGTAGGACAATGGATGGATGCTCGTTTTGTCATTTTTACCCAACCGGTCAGCCCTCCTTCCCATTCCATCTGACCTGGACCTCGTCTTCACCCTCCTCCTCGCTCTCTGTCCTCTCCTATATTCTCCCTCCCAGTCTCTCTCCTATATTCTTCCTCCCAGTCTCTCGCTCTCTCCTATATTCTCCCTCCCAGTCTCTCTCTCCCTCTCCTATATTCTCCCTCCCAGTCTCACTCTCTCCTATATTCTCCCTCCCAGTCTTCCTCTCTCCTATATTCTCCCTCCCAGTCTTCCTCTCTCCTATATCCTATATCCTATCCCTCTCCATTTATCTTCTTCCCCAGTCTCTCCCCCATCTCTCCTTCTTGCCCCCCCCCATCTCTCCTTCTTGCCCCCCCCCCCCCCTCTGCTGTCTCCATTTCCACTGTGGTTACCTCGCTTAACCTCTTCAAGCCTGTTTCAAATCGCCTTCTAAAATCATTGGCCTGCGGTGTGCTGTGTGTGTGTGCACTTTGTGTGTGCGTGTGTGATGTGTGTTTGCTAAAACATTGACATTTTTTGGGGCAACAGGAAAGGCTCTTTTGAGTATGTAGTGTGGCGATGCATAATGAGCCCGTTTGGGGGTGAGAAGTTGGACTTTGCCTTTGTTTTGGTTGGTTTGTATGTCAATTAGAGTGTGCAGGGTGAATACTTGGTCTGTCGTATGGTAATTTGGTAAAAAGCCAATTTGACATTTGCTCAGTACATTGGTTTCACTGAGTAAATGTATGAGTCTGCTGTTAATGATAACGCAGAGGATTTTCCCAAGGTTGCTGTTGACGTATATCCCCCTGTAGTTATTGGGGTAAAAATTGCCTCCACTTTTGTGGATTGGGGTCCTTGGTTCCAAATATTGGGGAAGATGTAAGTAGCCTATTGGAATTTGTGGTCTGTATATATTAGAATGTCACTTAGAATACCATCAACACCACAGGCCTTTTTGGGTTGGAGGGTTTGTATTTTGTCCTGTAGTTCATTCAAGTCTCTCTCCAGTCGCTTGCTCTCTCTCTCTCTCTCTCACTAGTCTCTTTGTCTTTGTGTTGTGTTTGCTTTGGGGCTGGTTTAGTGGAGGCTCAGTCTCCCTGTGCAATGTTGTGTCTGCCTCTTAGTTAGGCCTCTCTTCTCCCAACGTCTGGCTACTGCACTGCAAGATGTGTGTCGGTATATGTGTACCACATGGAGTAGGGAGAGAGATCCTCTTTCTTTCACCCTGGTCCATAAAACAATGGCCCTGGATGTGCTGTGCTCTACACAGGCTGGGCAAAGCCATGTCCTCTACAGTACGTCAGAACCCTACTGCTGAGAGTCTCTCTGCAACACACTGAGATATGCTTCACTGCCATATTAATTAAGTAGGCCTGGGAGTCTCTAGCCCATGATTCCTCTGTCAGCGTCAACAGGTTCATACTCATTAGCCCTGCACTGGGTCGCTCCCTTAAAAGGATAGTGCAAGAGTCTGTCATTTAAAGGGGCAACGCAGGCCCATGTAGTTTGTGTTCAGTAGGGAATGCAGCAGATACAGTTAAGGTCAGAAGTTTACATACACATTAGCCAAATACATTTAAACTCAGTTTTTCCACAATTCCTGACATTTAATCCAAGTAAAATTTCTCTGTCTTAGGTCAGTTAGGATCACCACTTTATTTTAAGAATGTGAAATGTCCGAAAAATAGTGGAGATAATTATTTCTTTCAGCTTTTATTTCTTTCATCACATTCCCACTGGGTCAGAAGTTTACATACACTCAATTAGTATTTGGTAGCATTGCCTTTAAATTGTTTAACTTGGGTCAAACATTTCGGGTAGCCTTCCACAAGCTTCCCACAATAAGTTGGGTGAATGTTTGGCCCATTCCTCCTGACAGAGCTGGTGTAACTGAGTCAGGTTAGTAGGCCTCCTTGCTCTCACACGCTTTTTCAGTTCTGGCCACACATTTTCTATAGGATTGAGGTCAGGTCTTTGTGATGGCCACTCCAATACCTTGACTTTGTTGTCCTTAAGCCATTTTGCCACAACTTTGGAAGTATGCTTGGGATCATTGTCCATTTGGAAGACCCATTTGTTACCAAGCTTTAACTTCCTGACTGATGTCTTGAGATGTTGCTTCAATATATCCACATATTTTCCTTCCTCATGATGCCATCTATTTTGTGAAGTGCACCAGTCCCTCCTGCAGCAACGCACCCCCACAACATGATGCTAACACCCCGGTGCTTCACGTTTGGGATGGTGTTCTTCGGCTTGCAAGCCTCCCCCTTTTTCCTCCAAACATAACGATGGTCATTATGACCAAACAGCTGTTTTTTTGTTTCATCAGACCAGAGGACATTTCTCCAGAAAGTATGATCTTTGTCTCCATGTGCAGTTGCAAACCGTAGTCTGGCTTTTTATGGTGGTTGCGGAGCAGTGGCTTCTTCCTTGCTGAGCTGCCTTTCAGGTTATGTTGATATAGGACTCGTTTTACTGTGGATATAGATACTTTTGTACCTGTTTCCTCCAGCATCTTCACAAGATCCTTTGCTGTTGTTCTGGGATTGATTTGCACTTTTCACATCAAAATATGTTCATCCCTAGGAGACAGAACACGTCTCCTTCCTGAGCGGTATGACGGCTGCGTGGTCCCATGGTGTTTATACTGGCGTACTATTGTTTGTACAGATGAACATGGCACCTTCACCTTGAGAAATTGCTCCCAAGGATGAACCAGACTTGTGGAGGTCTACAATTTTTCTGAGGTCTTGGCTGATTTCTTTTGATTTTCCCATGATGTCAAGAAAAGAGGCACTGAGTTTGAAGGTAGGCCTTGAAATACATCCACAGGTACACATCCAATTGACTCAAATTATGTCAATTAGCCTATCAGAAGCTTCTAAAGCCATGACATCATTTTCTGTCATTTTCCCAGCTGTTTAAAGGCACAATCAACTTAGTGTATGTAAACTTCTGACCCACTGGAATTGTGATACAGTGAATTATAAGTGAAATAATCTGTCTGTAAACAATTGTTGGAAAAATGACTTGTGTCATGCACAAAGTAGATGTCCTAACTGACTTGTCAAAATTATAGTTCGTTAACGAGACATTTGTGGAGTGGTTGAAAAACTAGTCTTAATGACTCCAACCTAAGTGTATCTGTCACGGGTGTCGTTGGAAGTGGACCAAAGCACAGCGTGGTGAGAGTACATATTCCTTTTATTTAGGGGATGCCGACAAAAACAAGAAACTCTACAACACAACCGTGAAGTTTAAGGGCTATATGCCACAAACAAAGTTAACTACCCATACTGAAGGAGGGGAAAAAAGGGCTACCTAAGTATGGTTCCAATCAGAGACAACGATAGACAGCTGTCCCTGATTGAGAACCATACCCGGCCAAAACATAGAAATAAAGAAACATAGAAAACAAAACATAGAATGCCCACCCCACATCACACCCTGACCTAACCAAAATAGAGACATAAAAAGGCTCTCAGGTCAGGGTGTGACAGTATCCCCCCCAAAGGTGCAGAGTCCGGCCGCAAAACCTGAACCTATAGGGGAGGGTCTGGGTGGGTATCCATCCGCGGTGGCGGCTCTGGTGCAGGACATAGACCCCGCTCCACCTCTGGCTCACCGCACTTTGGTAGTGCCTCTGGTGTGGGGACCCTCGCCGCCGACCTCGGACTGGGGACCCTCTGTGCTGGCCCCGGACAGGGCACCCTTGCTGCGGGCCCCGGACTGGGCACCCTCGCTGTGGGCCCCAGACTGGCCCGTGGAGCAGGCACCGGATTCACCAGGCTGGGGAGACCTACTGGAGGCCTGGTCCGTGGAGGAGGCACGGGATGACCCAGGCTGGGGAGACATCCAGGAGGCCTCGTCCGTGGAGGAGGCACGGGATGACCCAGGCTGGGGAGACCTACTGGAGGCCTGGTCCGTGGAGAGGCACAGGTCGAACCGGGCTGTGGGGGAGCACTGGGGATCTGGTGCGTAGCCTTGGCACCACTCTTCCAGGCTGAATGCCCACTCTAGCCCTGCACCTCCAGAGCACAGGCACAGGTCGAACCGGGCTGTGGGGGAGCACTGGAGATCTGGTGCGTAGCCTTGGCACCACTCTTCCAGGCTGAATGCCCACTCTAGCCCTGCACCTCCAGAGCACAGGCACATGTCGAACCGGGCTGTGGGGGAGCACTGGAGCTCTGGTGCTTAGCACTTACACCGCTCCTCTTGGCTGCATGCCCACTTTAGCCCGGCACGTGCGGGGAGCTGGAACAGGCCGCACTGGGTTCTCCTGGCGAACTGGGGAAACCGTGCGCAGAGCCGGCGCAGGACTCACCGACCTGTGGAGACGTGCAGGGCTGGGGAGGCACACAGGAGGCCTGGTGCGTGGGGCTGGCACAGTCTTCACCAGACGGCTAGCACGCACCTCAGGACGAGCATGGAGAGCTGACTCAGGTGACATCAAATCCCCCGACACGCTCCGTCGGGCGGATGTCGTGCCTCATGCACCAACACAGCAGCTCTCTAATCACTCTCTCTCTCTCTCCTCCAATCTTCCCATCAACTCCTTCACTGTCTCTGCTTCACTCCCTTCGCTCACGTCCAATTTCACCCCGACTGGCTCTGGTTCCATCCTCGGCTCCGCCGACCGTCCAGTGTGCCCCCACGCCAAAATGTTTTTGGGCGGCCTCTCCAGGCCACGCTGCTTTGTCCTTTGGTGATGGGTAGTTCTGTCACGGGTGTCGTTGGAAGTGGACCAAAGCACAGCGTGGTGAGAGTACATATTCCTTTTATTTAGGGGATGCCGACAAAAACAAGAAACTCTACAACACAACCGTGAAGATTAAGGGCTATATGCCACAAACAAAGTTAACTACCCACACTGAAGGAGGGGAAAACGATAGACAGCTGTCCCTGATTGAGAACCCATACCCGGCCAAAACATAGAAATAAAGAAACATAGAAAACATAACATAGAATGCCCACCCAAATCACACCCTGACCAAACCAAAATAGAGACATAAAAAGGCTCTCAGGTCAGGGTGTGACAGTATGTAAACTTCTGACTTCAACTGAATATAAAAATGAATGTTTCTTAATGGCCATGTTCAAGTAATTTCTCCCTGTTTCAGTTGGTTTTCTTCCGTTTTGTGCCTAATGTTTTGTAACATTGTACCCTAATGAACACAACCCTGAAAGCCTTATCAAACAACAGGTCTGAGTGTCCAGAGTGATAGATATAGGTTTATCTTCCACTGCGACAGACAGAGAGAGAGAGAGAAAAAGAGAGAAGGGTGAGAGAGCGATTGAAGGGTGAGAGAGAGTGAGGGTGAAAGAGGGACAGAAGGGTGGGAGAGAGAGAGTGAGAAAGCGAGGGTGAGATAGTGAGGGTGAGAGTGTGAGAGAGTGAGGGAGAGAGGGGAGAGAGAGGGGAGAGAGAGTGAAACTGTAGAACAAACAGTGAGGGGGAGGGCCAGTAAGGGGGAAAGGCATGAGTGAATGAGAGGGAGAACGGGTGAGTGAGGGGGAGAATTGTGAGGGGGCGAGAGGAGTGAGTGAAGGAGAGGGGGGTGCCTGTCTGGTGTCAGGGGTGAAGCTCAGGATGACGCAGTTTGGCCGGATAACAAAAATATCCCATCGTAAACATCAAGGATCACACACAGGGAACACACAAACTGAAAACACACACACACACCAGGAAGTCCACTGGACACCTTCCCAGGACCTCCACTCCTCCACCCCTCCAGGGCTACTCCTCTCCCCAGGCCAGGGTGAGTCTGTATGGCCCTTGGGGAGACACACAGCCTCCCTGGCTGGCCCTCAGCTGTGGACCTAACCATACGGGTCAGAGAGTAGGACAATGGATGGATGCTCTTTTTGTAATTTTTCTCCAACCGGTCAGCCCTCCTTCCCATTCCATCTGACCTGGACCTCCTCTTCACCCTCCTCCTCCTCCTCGCTCTCTGTCTCCCTCCCGGTCTCTCTCTCCTATATTCTCCCTCCCAGTCTCTCTCTCCCCCATATTCTCCCTCTCCATTTATCTTCTTCCCTCGGTCTCTCCCCCATCTCTCCTTGCCCCCCACCCCTCATCTCTCCTTCTTGCCCCTCACCCCTCATTCTTGCCCCTCACCCCTCATCTCTCCTTCTTGCCCCCCACCCCTCATCTCTCCTTCTTGCCCCCCCCTCCTCTTCCCCCCCCCATCTCCTTATTTCCTCCCCCCTCCCCCTCTGCTGGCTCTGTTTCCACTCCCCAGGCTCTGTTCCAGAATGTGGTTACCTCGCTTAACCTCTTCAAGACTTTTTCTTATCGCCTTTTAAATTATTGGCCGGCTGTGTGCTGTGTGTTTGGTGTGCTGTGTGTTTGTGTTTTGGTGTGTGTGTGTGTATGCTGCGTGTGTGTGTGTATGCTGCGTGTGTGTGTGTATGCTGCGTGTGTGTGTGTATGCTGCGTTGTGTGTGTATGCTGTGCTGTGTGTGTATGCTGTGCTGTGTGTGTATGCTGTGCTGTGTGTGTATGCTGTGCTGTGTGTGTATGCTGTGCTGTGTGTGTATGCTGTGCTGTGTGTGTGTGTGTTTGGTGTGCTGTGTGTGTGTTTGGTGTGCTGTGTGTGTGTTTGGTGTGCTGTGTGTGTGTGTGGTGTGCTGTGTGTGTATGCTGTGTGTGTTTGGTGTGCTGTGTGTGTATGCTGTGTGTGTTTTGTGTTTGTATGCTGTGTGTGTGTGTGTGTGTGTGTGTGTATGCTGTGTGTGTGTGTGTGTATGCTGCGTGTGTGTGTCTGTATGCTGCGTGTGTGTGTGTGTATGCTGCGTGTGTGTGTGTGTATGCTGCGTGTGTGTGTATGCTGCGTGTGTGTGTATGCTGCGTGTGTGTGTATGCTGCGTGTGTGTGTATGCTGCGTGTTTGTGTGTGTTGCGTGTGTGTGTGTGTGTATGCTGCGTGTGTGTGTATGCTGCGTGTGTGTGTATGCTGCGTGTTTGTGTATGCTGCGTGTGTGTGTATGCTGCGTGAGTGTGTATGCTGTGTGTTTGTGTGTGTGTGTGTGTTTAGTGTTTCTGTGTGTATGCTGTGTGTGTTTGGTGTTTGTGTGTGTTTGGTGTTTGTGTGTGTGTGTGTGTGTGTGCGCTGTGTGTGTTTGGTGTTTGTGTGTGTGTGTGTATGCTGTGTGTGTGTGTGTGTGTGTGTTTGGTGTTTGTGTGTGGTGTGTGTGTGTGTGTGTTTGGTGTTTGTGTGTGTTTGGTGTTTGTGTGTGTGTGTGTGTGTATGCTGTGTGTGTGTGTGTGTGTGTGTGTGTGTGTGTGTGTGTGTATGCTGCGTGTGTGTGTGTTGCGTGTGTGTATGCTGCGTGTGTGTGTATGCTGCGTGTGTGTGTATGCTGCGTGAGTGTGTATGCTGCGTGTTTGTGTGTGTGTGTGTTTGGTGTTTCTGTGTGTATGCTGTGTGTGTTTGGTGTTTGTGTGTGTGTGCGCTGTGTGTGTTTGGTGTTTGTGTGTGTTTGGTGTTTGTGTGTGTGTGTGTATGCTGTGTGTGTGTGTTTGGTGTTTGTGTGTGTGTTTGTGTGTGTTTGTGTGTGTGTGTGTGTGTGTGTGTGTGTGTGTGTGTGTGTGTGTGTGTGTGTGTGTGTGTGTGTGTGTGTGTGTGTGTGTTTGCTAAAGCATTGATCTTTTTTTTATTTGGCAACAGGACAGGCTCTTTTGAGGATGTAGTGCAGCGATGCATAATGAGCCCGTTTGGAGGTGAGAAGTCAATGCACATGTTAGCGTGGCGCAGTGATGTGAAGCACAGAGGAAGAGGGAGTAAAGCCCAACTCAGGAGTGATTCACCACAGCTTCAGACCTTCGTTGTACACCTGTTCAGTTATGAAAAGAGGAGAGGCCATCTCTGGTCGTGACTCTTGGTCTCTGAGATTGACTCCCTGAGAAACTCACATGCTCTGAACTGGAGCCAGGAGGACACAGTGGGAGGAGTGAGGTTGGGTGTGTGTGTCCGACCGTCCATGGCCTCAACAGCACAGAGCAGGATTTCACCCTGGTTTGACAGTGTTGAGAGGAGAAGCAGGGCAGCGTAAAGCAGTATACAGCCTGGCACAGACCCTGGGCTCCAGAATAGAGACTAGGCAGACTGGGCCTGTAGCAGTGATAAGTGTTATTCCTGCTCTGTTAACTAGGAACTAATCAGGTACTGGGAAGTGATTAGTATTGGGCGATATGGCCTAAAAATCATATCTAGCTTTTCTTTTTTTGACTTATGACTGATTGACGATATATCTAGATTTAAAACAAATGTTTTCTTACAAAAAAACATAGTTGAAATGTATCATACCTTTATGGTGGGTCGTGTTCATTAGGGTCCGCTGTAGCAGCAAGTATTAAAACATTACATTAAGGCTGGGCGATAATGACCTAAAAATCGTCTTAGGGGCCAAGCCGAATTTCTTCATCCTCCTGAGGGTTGAAGAGGCGCTGTTGCACTTTCTTCACCACACTGTCTGTGTGGGTGGACCATTTCAGCTTTGTTGTAAAATACACTGCATTTCATACAGTCAGCAATAACCTAATGAATTCAGGACGTGTGAAGTTATACCCAGGCTAAATATAAACCTTCCACAAACATCAGGCCCACTAATTATTTTATTATTTTATCAAAATAGTTGAGCCTGCTTTTTTTAGCAATAGTCACTGATCTGTCTTTCAAGTCTGTTTATGAAAATTCCCTTTTTGTTACAAATGTAACCAGAACCCTGCATAATGCACTTTCACTAATGACCAACGTCTTGCAGCAGACATTATAGAAAATGAACACAGGTCTTAAACAATCTCTCAAGCACAAGCCCACGTGCTAATGATTAGCCTGCTAATCTTTATATTTCAAGTTTAGCCAACAAGGATCTATTTGCTAGCTAACAAGGATCTATTTCCTAGCCAACAAGGATCTATTTGCTAGCCAACAAGGATCTATTTGCTAGCTAAGAAGGTAGAACAGTTGAATTGTTATGAACTCACCTTTCTGTCCGTCTCCAGCTGTTTGAACAGCAGGCTAGTCTGTCCACTTTGTTCACATGTTGAAATCAAGTGGACTACCTTGTTTCTCAGAATGAGAACGAGTTGTTTATATATAATTGTGTTTTACGCTTATTGCAACATTTATAAAAACACATACTAGACAGCTAGTATAACAGTCTTTGGCTAAAATGCTGCTAGCGGTATCAATGCTCACTGATACTGCCGTTTTAGTATAGAGTTCTGCTCGGAGTGATATTTGAGTAGTTGAGACATAACCAAGTGTATCGTTGGAAAGGTTCTTTTCTCCTCTCACAGTAAATGAATGTCTCAAATGTGTGTTTCATATGACCCATTCTGTTGGACCAAAACCACAAATACCGAGTTGAAACCGCTTGCTGTCCGAGAGGAAGGAGGGATCTCAATTGGGCTTCAGGAAGAAGCATAGCACAATTACAGCAGCCATGAAGGTTTTAAATGACATCACTGAAGCCCTTGACAAAAAACTACAATGTCTCACTTTTTATTGATCTCTCTAAGGCGTTTGATACAGTTGATCATGCTATACTAAAGGCAGAGATTGTCGAGTGTAGGTCTTTCAGAGCATGCAGTTGCATGGTTTGCTAACTATCTGTCTGATAGAACTCAGTCAACTCAATTTGATGGGCTTATGTCTGTTAAATTGTCTGTCTTTAATGGTGTGCCCCAAGTCTCTGTAGTTGGTCCTCTCTTATTCACTATTTATATAAATGATTTAGACAAAAATGTCCAAAATGCGCAACTTCATTTTTATGCTGATGATACTGTTATTTACTGTTGTGCCTCGTCTCTTACAAAAGCTTTCCAGAACTTGGAAACTGCTTTTTATACTGTTCAACATACCTTGTGTCAATTGAAGCTTATCCTCAATACTGACCAAACTAAACTAATGGTGTTTTCTAAAGCAATAAATAGACCTCTGAACCTTTCACCTATTACTACATGTCATGGCAAGGAGATTGAGGTTGTGTCCTCATATAAATATTTTGGAATTTTAATTGATGACGGCCTCTCTTTTAAATTGCATATTCAACAACTTACAAAAAAATTAAAGCTGAAATTGGGATTTTATTTTAGGAATAAGGCCTGTTTTTCTTTTGAAGCCAGAAGGAGGCTAGTATCAGCTACATTTATGCCTTTACTAGACTATGGGGATATTTTATATATGAATGCTTCCGCTCAGTGTTTGAGATCAGTTGATACTCTTTACCATGGCACTTTGAGATGTATTTTAAACTGCAAAACCTTTATGCACCACTGCACTTTGTATACCAGGGTTGGCTGGCCTTCTCTAGTCACTCATAGGCTCAGTCACTGGTATACTTTTATTTACAAAGCCATTTTGGGTTTACTACCTTTTTATTTGTGCATTTTTATTGTCCAGAAATGTGGTGGGTACTCTCTTCGTTCGCTGGACTTCAAATCAAATCAAATCAAATTTTATTTGTCACATACACATGGTTAGCAGATGTTAATGCGAGTGTAGCGAAATGCTTGTGCTTCTAGTTCCGACAATGCAGTAATAACCAACAAGTAATCTAACTAACAATTCCAAAACTACTGTCTTGTACACAGTGTAAGGGGATAAAGAATATGTACATAAGGATATATGAATGAGTGATGGTACAGACCAGCATAGGCAAGATACAGTAGATGGTATCGAGTACAGTATGTACAAATGAGATGAGTATGTAAACAAAGTGGCATAGTTTAAAGTGGCTAGTGATACATGTATTACATAAGGATACAGTCGATGATATAGAGTACAGTATATACGTATGCATATGAGATGAATAATGTAGGGTAAGTAACATTATATAAGGTAGCATTGTTTAAAGTGGCTAGTGATATATTTACATCATTTCCCATCAATTCCCATTATTAAAGTGGCTGGAGTTGAGTCAGTGTCAGTGTGTTGGCAGCAGCCACTCAGTGTTAGTGGTGGCTGTTTAACAGTCTGATGGCCTTGAGATAGAAGCTGTTTTTCAGTCTCTCGGTCCCAGCTTTGATGCACCTGTACTGACCTCGCCTTCTGGATGATAGCGGGGTGAACAGGCAGTGGCTCGGGTGGTTGATGTCCTTGATGATCTTTATGGCCTTCCTGTGACATCGGGTGGTGTAGGTGTCCTGGAGGGCAGGTAGTTTGCCCCCGGTGATGCGTTGTGCAGACCTCACTACCCTCTGGAGAGCCTTACGGTTGAGGGCGGTGCAGTTGCCATACCAGGCGGTGATACAGCCCGCCAGGATGCTCTCGATTGTGCATCTGTAGAAGTTTGTGAGTGCTTTTGGTGACAAGCCGAATTTCTTCAGCCTCCTGAGGTTGAAGAGGCGCTGCTGCGCCTTCTTCACGATGCTGTCTGTGTGAGTGGACCAATTCAGTTTGTCTGTGATGTGTATGCCGAGGAACTTAAAACTTGCTACCCTCTCCACTACTGTTCCATCGATGTGGATAGGGGGGTGTTCCCTCTGCTGTTTCCTGAAGTCCACAATCATCTCCTTAGTTTTGTTGACGTTGAGTGTGAGGTTATTTTATGGACTTTATCCTGCTAACTGTTCCAAATGTCCAAACTGAATTTGGTGAAAGGGCTTTTATGTACTCTGCGCCATCGTCTTGGAACGCCTTACAAAATACTTTTAAACTGGAAGAACTTGTCCCGATTGGTATTTTTAAATCACTGGTGAATGATCTTGAGACTGATTCCCTGACCTGTCAATGTTTTTAATTTGCTGTTTTTGATTTCGTTATACTCTTGTGAATTCTATGGTTTTTACTAGATTACTTGAAGTTTTTCATGTTGTTTGTCTGTAATTTGTGTAATGACTTGGTGCTGCCTATCTTGGCCAGGACACTCTTGAAAAATAGATTTTAAATCTCAATGAGCCCTTCCTGGTTAAATAAAGGTTAAATAAATAAAATCTCTCAACTTTGTTATTGTGCGTGGCAGAGGCTTGGTGATGGGGGAGAGGCTTGGTGTTGGGGGGAGGGGTTTGGTGTGGGGGGAGGGGCTGTATGTGTGTTGGGGGAGGGGCTGTATGTGTGTTGGGGGAGGGGCTGTATGTGTGTAAATGGGTAGATTCACAGTCACAGCAGAAAGAGTTACGAGACCAAAAAGACAACATGAGAACAAACGTACAAACGCTCGTAAAAAAAAATAGAAAACAATTAAAAAGAAACTAAATGTGATTATTGCGATACAGGCATTTGGAAAATTGTGCTAAAAGATCAATTAGAATGAATTAGCCCCAGAAGTGATAGAGTATTGCAATGAGAGTGTGGGAATGTGTTCAGACCAACCCATGGGGTACTGCCTAGTGACATTACCATTCCATTGACATTCCAACCAACCTGAAAGTAGTTTACTGAAGTGGACACAGTGCTCTCTAGTGGTGCTCGATGATATCACAGACAGTCATTCATAAAAAAAAAACATTTCACTCTGCACATGGACACTCCCTACTCAGGTACCCAGCTATGAATACATGGCTGAAAAATAATTCACCACACAAGCTGAGAAAGCTTAACATGCTGACCAGACCTCGTGCGATGCAAATTAAATGTACACATGAATATGTTATACAAATCATTTCAATCTAGAAGAAAAAGAAACGCACAGCTATTTAGACGAGGTGCTGGCTAGCGGAGTAGAAAACTTGAAAATCAAAGAGAGCCTCACACTGGGAGCTCAGATGCAAAAATGTAATTACCAACGTTTCGGCGCTTTGTTTTACCCACATACATTTTACCACAAAGACAAGTTATAAGATAAATAACTGCCTTAGTGGAGCACGTGATGACACCTTTGATTGGGATCGATTTCCCTGTTTGTGGGTGTTTGAAGGATCTACATTTATAAGTGCCATTGCATTGAGCACAGCCATTACATTTGTAATTTCCATCCAGTAGGGGCGCAAATAGACGTTGTTCAGGAATATTTTTGGGTGGTAAATCAGAGCTTACCAATTGGTCTCTGAGATTTCTCGCGAGAATACGACCAAGGGAAGGTCCGAAAACACATTACCGAGACAATCATCGGATTTTAGAATGTGCCAATGAACAATTCCCTTAATTTGTTCAGAGCACTTTGAATAGTGGGTAGTTAGAACACAAGAATGCGTCTTTTTGCGAGACTGACCTTTTAAAAAGGTAATGTCTCGTTTTGTTTTTGAATTTTCTCAATGGCAATATTAATCTGATCATTTTTGTAGCCCCTCTCCTTGAACTTTCTCAGCCATATTTCAATAATTCAATCATTTCACCCACGTGAGCCAACAGGCGTCTGCATAGCGAGGAGGCAAACTACAACTTGGTTCTGTTTTAATCCGTGACGCGCTGCAAGTCCCGACTCTTCCATCTCCCTCATTGGTGTTTACGAGCATGCAGCCGCGTGGGTAATGGACAGAGGAACTGAGGTCCACACTCCAGTCCAGTTGGTGGTGGTAATGCACCTTAAAGTTGGTTGCCAACCACCATATATAAAGTCCAAAGAAGAAGAAGAAGAACAACGAGGATAAATGTATCAAAGAAAACAAAGTAGGTTTCCACTTTTGATACACTTTTTATCCGTGGATTAACTGTTGGAGTAGAGAACTCAACGTGGGTCAAACTTCTACAAAGATCCAGAAAAAAAGGACCATACGCATTTCAGGTAAAATAACAATCCAATGTTTATTTCCCAGGATAAATTAACTAGCAACAGCCAGCTAAATGTCCATGAATGTTTCATGTGTGTTTCCACCTTTCCCCAAATTAATATAGCTGGTTCATAGTTAGTTTTGGTATTTTAACACGTCTGGTAGGGATAGACCAAATCAATCAGCAAGAGAAAAAGAGAGAAAAAAAATATATATAAAAAAAATACAAGCCAAATGCCACCCTATCCTGAGTGACGCCGTGGCTCAGCGGTCTAAGACACTGCATCTCAATGCTAGAGGCTTCACTACAGACCCTGGTTTGATCCCGGGCTGTATCACAACTGGCCTTGATCGGGAGTCCCATAGGGCGGGCGCGAAATTGGCCCAGCGTCGTCTGGGATAGGGGAGGGTTTGTAAATTAAGAAATTTGTTCTACTTGCCTAGTTAAATAAAAGGTGAAATAAAAATACTATAGTGCACTAGTTTGAAACAGAGTCCTATGGATATGTAGGACATAGGGAGTCATTTGGGAAGCAGCACATGTCCCCCCAGAGGTCTTCGTGTGTTGATGCAGTTCAAACTCAGAATATAATAACAGAAATAACTGTCTTAACACCAAAACAGACCCCTCTTGTCTCTCCTGTCTACCCACCCTAGGGACATTCACAAGGGTCACTGCAAGTGCACTGAGAAAACCTTCAGTGAGACGACAGACTATATTCACAAAAACAGCCCCCTAGAGTTTGAAGTGTGAAAGACGGATCCAAAACACAGCACAAAGGGATGTGAGAACATTTTCAGGATGAGGGGAATCTCGGAATCCCAAATCAACCCCTTGACCCTAATACATAAAAACCCTTGGAGACTCAGATGATTGGGTAAAGCAATATGGTGGTAGCTCCATCTTGTCCTCTGATTCAACTTGACCTATATATATATATATATATATATATATATATATATATATATATGACCCGTTTCAAGAAGCAGTAGAGATACTCTGAATGATCGGCTATGAAAAGCCAACTGACATTTACTCCTGAGTTGCTGAAATGTTGCACCCTCGACAACCACTGTGATTATTATTGGACCATGCTGGTCATTTATGAACATTTGAACGTCTTGGTTATGTTCTGTTATCATCTCCACCCGGCACAGACAGAAGAGGACTGGCCACCCCTCAGAGCCTGGTTCCTCTCTAGGTTTCTTCCTAGGTTATGGCCTTTCTAGGGAGTTTTTCCTAGCCACCGTGCTTCTACACCTGCATTGCTTGCTGTTTGGGGTTTTAGGCTGGGTTTCTGTACAGCACTTTGAGATATCAGCTGATGTAAGAAGGGCTTTATAAATAAATTTGATTGAAATTTGATTGATACTACTACTACTACTACTACTGATACTACTACTACTGATACCACTACTACTACTGATACTACTACTACTACTACTGTTACTACTACTACTACTGATACTACTACTGATACTACTACTACTCCTGATACTACTGATACTACTACTACTACTGATACCACTACTACTACTACTACTGATACTACTACTACTACTACTACTACTACTGATACCACTACTACTACTGATACCACTACTACTACTACTGATACTACTACTACTACTACTACTACTGATACTACTACTGACACTACTACTACTACTGATACTACTACTACTACTACTACTGATACTACTACTACTACTACTACTGATACTACTACTACTGATACTACTACTACTACTGATACTACTACTACTACTACTACTACTGATACTACTACTACTGATACTACTACTACTACTACTACTACTACTACTACTACTACTGATACTACTACTACTACTAGTATCAGTTGTGATGGACGACTACTACAAGTTGATCAACTTTCAAAGCAGACTTTCCCTTTGTTCCTGAACTGCAGTGTATGATGTACTGTTTTGAATCGCTGAGTCTCTCTCCAATGGAAAAATCACCTTTTCAAATGTTGCTACATTGGACTGAATCCAGGTGGTGACTCACATATTGCTAACACCTATCCAATCCTCTTAGATCTCCAAGGTACCAAGGGGCTAGGGCTCGATTTGGGATTCAGAGATCCACTAGTCCTTGTGGATTGTTGTAGCAGGACCAAGTGTTTTTAAAGTGGTTGACTAACCATGCTATGAAACACCACACTGTGTCCGTTGCCGGTGCTCTCCGTGTGTGTAGTAGCCAGGTTGAGGAAGATGGCCCGGTGTCTGATGGCATCCATGGTCTGGGTGTCAAAGAAATCATGAGGTCTCGCTGGTGGAAGAGGAGACACTGGTATGAGAGCAGAGAGAGTCTGGGATGAGAGGTGAGGAGGTACAGTGAGACGGCAGTGAGACGGCAGTGAGACAGCAGTGAGACAGCAGTGAGACAGCAGCGAGACAGTGAGACAGCCGCGAGACAGTGAGACAGCCGCGAGACAGTGAGACAGCCGCGAGACAGCAGCGAGACAGCAGCGAGACGGCAGTGAGACGGCAGTGAGACGGCAGTGAGACAGCAGCGAGACAGTAGCGAGACAGTGAGACAGCAGCGAGACAGCAGCGAGACGGCAGCGAGACGGCAGCGAGACGGCAGCGAGACAGTGAGACGGCAGCGAGACGGCAGCGAGACGGCAGCGAGACGGCAGCGAGACGGCAGCGAGACGGCAGCGAGGCGGCAGCGAGGCGGCAGCGAGGCGGCAGCGAGACGGCAGTGAGACGGCAGCGAGGCAGCGCGAGACGGCAGTGAGACGGCAGCGAGGCAGCAGCGAGACGGCAGTGAGACGGCAGTGAGACAGTGAGACGGCAGTGAGACGGCAGTGAGACGGCAGTGAGATAGTGAGACAGCAGTGAGACAGCAGTGAGACGACAGTGAGACGACAGTGAGACAGTGAGACGACAGTGAGACAGCAGCGAGACAGCAGTGAGACGGCAGCGAGACAGCAGCGAGACAGCAGCGAGACCAGACCAGCACCACTCCTGGTGAAGATCATCAGTATGACAACATAGTGAAATGACACAGCTTTTTAAAAAGGTTAATTGTTGCTTTAGTACTACATTAGTACTACATTAGTACTACATTAGTACTACATTAGTACTACATTAAACAGGGCTGAGTAGGTTCCTTTTTAACTACAAATGTGTACATTAACTATGAGCAGAACATATTATTCAATAGAACGGGGTTAGAGTTGAAAGAATGTGTTGCCTGGTTGGCTGAAAATCAATCAAGGGTATTTTCCATGTCAAAATATATTTAGAAAAGAGCTGTCTGTCCTACTCTCACACTTCTCCTGACAAAGAGCCAGACAACATCCTGACTTCCTCCGAGTGCTGTCACACTTCTCCTGACAAAGAGCCAGACAACATCCTGACTTCCTCCCGAGTGCTGTCACACTTCTCCTGACAAAGAGCCAGACAACATCCTGACTTCCTCCCGAGTGCTGTCACACTTCTCCTGACAAAGAGCCAGACAACATCCTGACTTCCTCCCGAGTGCTGTCACACTTCTCCTGACAAAGAGCCAGACAACATCCTGACTTCCTCCCGAGTGTTGTCACACTTCTCCTGACAAAGAGCCAGACAACATCCTGACTTCCTCCGAGTGCTGTCACACTTCTCCTGACAAAGAGCCAGACAACATCCTGACTTCCTCCCGAGTGCTGTCACACTTCTCCTGACAAAGAGCCAGACAACATCCTGACTTCCTCCCGAGTGCTGTCACACTTCTCCTGACAAAGAGCCAGACAACATCCTGACTTCCTCCCGAGTGCTGTCACACTTCTCCTGACAAAGAGCCAGACAACATCCTGACTTCCTCCCGAGTGCTGTCACACTTCTCCTGACAAAGAGCCAGACAACATCCTGACTTCCTCCCGAGTGCTGTCACACTTCTCCTGACAAAGAGCCAGACAACATCCTGACTTCCTCCCGAGTGCTGTCACAAGTGAGAAGTAATATTTTGAGGGTTGGAACCAAAATTATTTTCCAATCTTTTCATTCTGAACAGAAAACTCTATTTTTTTTAGTTCCGTTCCAGTGTTACGACATAAAGTTCTGAATCCCCCAAAAACTACTACTAAATGGTTCATATAGTTCCTTTTCATTCACGTTTGATCCCTTGAAATCAACAGTTTTATTACATTGAGTTTATTAACTTACTCCACCAATAACGCGGCTAGAGCAGCTTGCTATGGAACAGGCAAGGTACTTGTTTGCATTCATATAAGTGCAGGCGCGAAACGCGACAGAAATTTCACAGGTGGGTAGAGAGAGTGGTGGATATGGAGGGAGCTTGGCTTGAAACATCAATACATGACACGAGTTGGAATGTGTTTAGGCTCTTACTAGCATCATGACACTGAATTACAGAATTATATACTAGATATTAAGAATGTATAAATGTTTCTTTTCCTGGAAAACTAGAGATCACTTTTGTTCCCAGTTCTGGTTCTGTTCCTAAAAAAATGTCAACCTTCTCCGGGTTTTCAGTTCTGTTCCCTGTGTGTATGTGTGTTCAAGGCCGCGAGGGAGATACCTGAACGTGTATGCTAGGTGAGGTGAAAAACCCCAGGTGACAGTTTTCAGTTGTGAAATGGTGAGCACTTCACATGCCCCAAGGAACTTCCATTTTATTTAACCTTTCTTTAACTAGGAATGTCAGTTAAGAACACATTTTTATTTTACAATGACGGCCCACCCCGGCCAAACCCTCCCCTAACCCGGACGACGCTGGGCCAATTGTGCATGGCCCTATGGGACTCCCGATCAAGGCCGGTTGTGATACAGCCCGGGAACGAACCAGGGTCTGTAGTGACTCCTCTAGCACTGAGATGCAGTGACTTAGACTGCTGCATCACTCGGGAGCCTTAAAACGAATTGGGTTTCTGTGAGTGTGTGGTCCAATTCTAATCTATCTTTACAGATGACCAAAGTCATTGAGGCTAAAGCATTGTGTAGAGTGTGTGACTGCAACTGGATCCTGGACTTCCCGATGGGCCGCCCCCAGATGGTGAGGGTAGGCAACAACACATCTGCCACACTTACCATCAACACAGGGAGGCCCCCGGGGGTGTGTGCTACGTCCCCTCCTATACTCCATGTTCACAAAATGGCCGCCTGCGACTCAAAAACTATTATCAAGTTTGCTGACGACAGGAGGGTGGTAGGCCTGATCACAAACAACAATGAGGCAGCGTGGTGTCAGGACAACAACCTCTCCCTCAACGTCAGCAAGACAAAGGAGCTGATCGTGGACTACAGGAAACGGAGGGCCGAGCACGCTCCCATTCTCATCGACAGGGCTGTAGTGGAGCGGGTTGAGAGCTTCAAGTTCCTCGGTGTCCACATCACCAAGGAACTGTAATGGTCCAAACACACCAACACAGTCGTGAAGAGGGCACAACAATGCCTATTCCCCCTCAGGAGACTGAAAAGATTTGGCATGGATTCTCAGGTCTTCAAAAAGTTCTACAACTGCACCATCGAGAGCATCCTGGTTGCATCACTGCCTGGTATGGCAACTGCTCGGCCTCCAACCGCAAGGCACTACAGAGTGTACTGCGTACGGCCCAGTACATCACCGGGGCCAAGCTTCCTGCCATCCAAGACCTCTATATTAGGTGGTGTCAGAGGAAGGCCCCCAAAAAATTGTCAAAGACTCCAGCCACCCCAGTCATAGACTGTTTTCTCTGCTATCGCAAAGCAAGCGGTACCGGAGCTTAACATGCTGACCAGACCGGAGACGTCACGTGCAAGAGCGTTGCAAAATAAATTCAGAAATCCATATTATTCAATTATTGCACCCACACTGCTCGCGAGCGTCAACGAGCGTATGCGTTGCTAAGGGCTAAAATAGAAGTCATTCCTATTTCTGACGCAGATCGCGCTGAAAGTCCTGCCTCTCCCATCTCCTCATTGGTTTATAGAAGCAGGTGCCATCTCCTCATTGATTATGCCCACGTGGGTGATTGAAAGACGAACTTTGTTGCCGGTTGTCGTGGTAATACTATGAAAGTTTAGATGCGATCACCATATAAGTTCAAAGATGAAAAATCCTGGAAGGAGGAGAGATGACTAGAAACGATTCGGTTGGCCGTTTTATGTGTGGATTAATTGTCAGAGTAGAGGACCTTGTGCATTTCAGGTAAAATAACAACTCAATGTTTATATCCCAGGACAAATTAGCTAGCAACGGCAAGCTAGCTAAATAGGACAAATTAACGTTAGCTAGCAAGAACAAGCTAACTAGCTAAATTGACATACATGTTTAATGCTTATCGTCCTGTCCCCAAATTAATGTAATTGGTTCAGTGTTTGTTTTGATATTTTAACCTGCGTGTTGTGATCGCGTTTGGTGTGGGTGTGCAAAATAAATGTATGCACGATAGCGCACGAGCGCAGGCGGTTTGGGTTCCGTGTGAGCACACAGCCAAGACAACGCAGGAGTGGCTTCAGGAAAAGTCTCTGAATGTCCTTGAGTGGCCCAGCCAGAGCCCGGACTTGAACCCGACCAAACTTTTGACTGGTATATAGAGGCACACTAAGACAAGAGAAAATGTGACACTGTGTAAATGTTAACACATTCGTGCAGGAAATGAAGAAGTTGATTAAAATGCTCGTAATGAATGCTGGAATTAAACAATTAACTATGCAAATGAGCAAAAGCTGAGGTCATGAAGGAAATACATTCTTGGCTGTTTTAGAAGCCTGTCTTTAATAAGCGCCTGTTGTGTTTAGTGATTTAAGAAAATAAACAGCCAGGCTATTAATTTGAAATTTTACTGTCGTTACTTCAATTACCTCCTACCCCTGCACTTCGACTCGGTACTTCCTGTAAATAGACATGTTATTTTAACTTGTTATTGTTATTGACTGTGTATTTATTCCTTGTTTCATTGTTTCTATTTTGTATCTTTATCTCTGCATTGTTGAACAAATACCTGTTAGTATTTCACTGTTAGTCTACACCTGTTGTTTATGAAGCATGTGACAAATAAAATTAGATTTTTCACACACAGCACTGTAGTAGGTACGTACGTAGCGAGCGCCTGCGTTTGTTCATCTGCGTTTGTTTCTTCCTCTTAGTAAGCCCAGCTTTAGAGGGAGACTCTTCCTTGAGTCTAGACTGACTGGACTGCTTAGAGGAGCTGACTGAAGTGGGTGGGCACGTGGCGCGCTAGCCCCCCCTGCGATGCAAAGCTGGCATTGCAGCCCCCCACCACGAGAGAGAGAGATATTGTATATTATCTACCTCACTTGCTTTGGCAACACATGTTTCCCATGCCAATAAAGCCCCTTGAATTGAATTGAATTGAGAGAGACAGAGACAGAGACAGAGACAGAGAGAGAGAGAGAGAGGGAGAGAGAGAGCGAGGAGAGAGAGCAAGGAGAGAGAGCAAGGGTCAGTGATAGGCAGCTCACCATTCAGAAAACCGCAGAGACCTGCTAACAATACTAAAATTGTGGGTTCAATTACCGCAGGGATTCCATACATACCTTGAAGGGCTTGTCTCCGCTGTGTGTCAGCATGTGTCTCTGGAGCCAGCTTGGACTGGTGGACGGAGTGTTGTACACCTTACAGCCCTTCCACAGGGGGGGGGGGGGGGGGGGGGGGGGGGACAGAGTTGTAGATGGGGGGAGAGAGAGAGATGGGGGGAGAGGGAGTTAGAGATGGGGGGAGAGAGTTAGTGATGGGGGGAGAGAGTTAGTGATGGGGGGAGAGAGAGATTGGGGAGAGAGTTGGAGATGGGGGAGAGAGAGTTAGAGATAGGGGGGAGAGAGAGTTAGAGATAGTGGGGAGAGAGAGTTAGAGATAGGGGGGAGAGAGAGTTAGAGATAGTGGGGAGAGAGAGTTAGAGATAGTGACCCTTTGGAAATACCTGGATTTCTGCATAAATTGGTCATCAAATTTGATCTGATATAAAGAAGCCTGGGTCATGTTCATCAGGGCCAAAAGTAGCAAACCAGTTTAAAACGATGGTTTAAGTCCAGCTAGTGCCTTCCTGTTTTACTCCGTTTCAAAAGGTTTTCTCCCAAATGAACACAACCCTATTTTATCCTGGTTCCTGATACTACCCACCCCTCCTCTCTGTCCGTCGACGTGCAGGCCCCTGATGTGTTCAGACAGGTCTGGGCTGCAGGTGAAACAGAGGCCACGTTGGTCCCAGCAGCAGCTGTTCCCCACTGCCTGGCCCTTGGTACTGGAGTGGCACTGCCCTGCCCATTCATCATGGCAGGGGTGGAGCGTCCGCTGGATACCGTGCTCTCCATGTCCATCAGGGTACTGCTGATACTGAGACAGAGACTCAGAGAGGCAGACACAGAGAGAGACAGACACAGAGAGACACAGAGAGACTGAGAGAGACACAGAGAGAGAGACACAGAGAGAGAGAGGGAGAGAGAGACAGAGACACAGAGAGAGAGACACAGAGAGAGAGAGACAGAGAGAGATACAGACACAGCGAGACACAGAGAGAGACACAGAGAGAGAGAGACACAGAGAGAGAGAGACAGAGAGAGAGAGAGAGACACAGAGAGAGAGACACAGAGAGAGAGAGACACAGAGAGAGAGACACAGAGAGAGAGACACAGAGAGAGAGACACACAGAGAGAGAGACACACAGAGAGAGAGACACAGAGAGAGAGACACACAGAGAGAGACACACAGAGAGAGACACACAGAGAGAGAGACACAGAGAGAGAGAGAGTGACACAGAGAGAGAGAGAGTGACACAGAGAGAGAGACACAGAGAGAGAGAGAGTGACACAGAGAGAGAGAGAGTGACACAGAGAGCGAGACACACAGAGAGAGAGACACAGAGAGAGAGACACAGAGAGAGAGACACAGAGAGATGCACACAGTCATAATTCTGATGTAAAGCGACTAGGGAAATACACCATAACACATCTCAATGTGAGTCTATCAGACAACCATCTAGTGAACAAGAGGTCTTTATTCTGACAAGCTAAACATGCCAGACGATGAGGAACAGGTGCAGCTGTGAATATAGTCTGCATTTACACAGGCAGCCCCATTCTGATATTGTATCCACTAATGGGTCTTTTGACCAATCACATAAGATCTTTTCACATCAGATATTTTTCAAAGCTGATCTGATTGGTCCAAAGAATTGGGCTGCCTGTCTAAAGCAACCTATGTAAAGTCTGGAAGCCCGACTGTACTTGAACAGTCTGCCTGTGTGTCACCTGCCGTTGCTGCTGCTGATTGGCCCCTCATACCATTTCAGGGGGTTTTAAGATACACATTCGAGCACTTGATTCAAATGCAACGGTCAAGCAAAACAGACTTCCAGCCTGAACGAACAGAACAGAGGCACAGTTGATATTTACAAGATGAAAGTGCACATATTTGTTTCAATCAAAACGACTAAAAGCTAAATGAAGTATGCATTACCGGTTTATGAAGACCTGCAGACACACCCGAGTGTACAAAACATTAGGAACACCTTCCCAATATTTAGTTGCCCTCAGAACAGCCTCAAGTCGTCGGGTCATGGACTCTACAAGGTGTCGAAAGCATAACACCGGGTTGTCTCCATCGCTTCCCACGGTTCTGTCAAGTTGGCTGGTTGCAGATCTCTACTCTGAATAGCTCGTTCCGTCTCATACCACAGATCTGGTGTCTGGCCACTGCAGTAAGCTGAAGTCACTATCATGTTTGTGGAAACATTCCTGGACAAGCCTTGTGCCCTGGGGCGTTATCCGTCTGAAAAACAAATCCACTGTCATGAAGGGATGTACCTGATTGGCAATGATGTTCCGACTTCCTGTGGCATTCAAACGTTGCTCCACTTTTATCAGTGCCCCAATGTGTGTCATGAAAACACACCCCACCACCCTGCAATGTTGACACGCATGGATGGATGTACTCCTGGTGAATGTACTCCTGTGGTTCTCTCCATACCCTAGTCCTCCAATCAGCAGGAACCAGGACTCATCAGACCAGACAATGTTTTTCCATTTCTCCAGTGTTTTTGTTCCTTAGCCCACTGCAACCACACTTTCTTGTTTTATCTGAAAGCAGTGGACTTGTGTAAGGTCTTTGGCTGCCGTAACCCATTCGTATCAAGGTACGGTGTCTACTAGAGGTCGACTGATTAGGATTTTTTTACGCCGATACCAATACCGATTATTGGAGGACCAAAAAAAGCCGATACCGATTAGATTTTTATATATATATTTGTAATAATGAACAATGAACACTTTTATTTGAACTTAATATAGTATATAGATAAAATCTTTGTAGTCTCAAATAAATAATGAAACATGTTCAATTTGGTTTAAATAATGCAAAAACAAAGTGTTGGTGAAGAAAGTAAAAGTGCAATATGTGCCATGTAAGAAAGCTAACGTTTCAGTTCCTTGCTCAGAACATGAGATCATATGAAAGCTGGTGGTTCCTTTTAACATGAGTCTTAAATATTCCCAGGTAAAAAGTTTTAGGTTGTAGTTATTATAGGAATTATAGGACTATTTCTTTCTATACCATTTGTATTTCATATACATTTGACTATTAGATGTTCTAATAGGTACTTTAGTATTGCCAGCCTAATCTCAGGAGTTGATAGGCTTGAAGTCATAAACAGCGCTGTGCTTCAAGCATTGCGAAGAGCTGCTGGCAAAACGCAGCAAAGTGCTGTTTGAATGAATGCTTACGAGCCTGCTGCTGCCTACCACCACTTAGTCAGACTGCTCTATCAAATATCAAATCATAGACTTAACTAGTGATTATGTGAAGATTGATTGTTTTTTATAAGATAATGCTAGCTAGCACCTTACCTTGTCTCCTTTTGACGCTGCACTCACATAACAGGTGATCAGCCTGCCACGCAGTCTCCTCGTGGAGTAACAGGTAGTCAGCCTGCCACGCAGTCTCCTCGTGGAGTAACAGGTGGTCGGCCTGCCACGCAGTCTCCTCGTGGAGTAACAGGTGGCCAGCCTGCCACGCAGTCTCCTCGTGGAGTAACAGGTGGTCAGCCTGCCACGCAGTCTCCTCGTGGATTGCAATGTACTCGGCCATAATCGATGTCCAAAAAGGCAGATTACTGATTGTTATAAAAACTTGAAATCGGCTCTAATTAATTGGCCATTCCGATGAATCGGTCGACCTCTAGTGTCTACGGTGTCAAGGTACGACGAGTTGTGCATTATTTTATGGGTCTTTGGGCACCAATGTTATACTGGACTGTCAGTTGACTAACTGTAGCCCGTCTGCCTCCGTTGTCCTCTTTCATCAATGACCTGTTTTCAACCACTGGTCATTTGGATGGTGGACCATTCTTGATAAACACCCTTGGGAAACTGTTGACATTGACCAACCCAGCAGTGTTGCAGTTGTTGACTCAAACTGGTGCGTCTGGCATCTACTACCATACTCTGGTTCAAAGGCACTTAAATATTTTATCTTGACCATTCACCCTCTGAACGGAACACATACACAATCCATGTCTCGATTGTCTCAGGGCTTAAAAATCCTTATTTAACCTGTCACAATAAGGGATAGTAGCTTTCACCTGGTCAGTCTATGTCGTGGAAAGAGCAAGTGTTACCAATGTTTTGTAGCCAACACTTTGCATAAGCTTCACAAATCATTAACAAATCCCTTCAGGATATGATTGTGGCGCAGCAGCGGGAAGGAGGGCACCACATCTGCATGGCAACAACGTAGCTGAGCTGATGAAAGCACCAGCAACTAGTTATTGGAAAAATTGTAGCCTCAACTGCAGACACTGTCAGCATTCCTGTGAGCTTATTTGTTTGAGAGCCTGGGGGAAATGAAACAAATTAACACCGTGTTCCAAACATTTATCTTGAAATTGTATAGTTTACCATGTACCAACCTGTCCTCTGAATCCACCCGGCTGAGTGGCCCTCCGTCCGATGATGACATCTCTACGATGGTCCTCCGCTTGTCTCCCACCGCCAGCTCCTCGCGGTCCCCACCTCTGGTGCCTGCCCGGGCTCCGGAGCATCGTCACGGACTTTGCTTTTTCCCACACAGTCACTCACTGTAGCGGGCGACTTGCTCTCCTCGCGCTGTTATTCTGGTTTACTTTCCTTCACTGTATCTTTAACTATCTCGCTATTCTCACCACCGTCCACTAGGCTACTCTGTTTCTCAGGGTCCGAGCAATCCTCATCTGTTTTAGCAAGTTTGCATCCCAACGTGTTTTCTTCATCACCATCATCTGCGACCCCTGTTGCTGCTGCGACTGTTGTCGCCGCTGTCACCGCTTCCGCAGCCTCCTCATGTGCCTCTGAAGCAGGTTTCCCGTCCCCTTCTTCTCCGTCTTGCCCGCATTCCGCGATCCTTACTTCCATGTTCAGCAGTGCGTCTACGCTGCTAACACCCGGTTCATCTGAAACGGTGTCCGGTTGCTTTTCCTCCTTGGTCTTTTCTGTACGCGTTTCACTGTGTTCCTCGCTCAATCCGGGAGCTTGCATTTCAGAAGAAGCGGTAGTCATTTTTACTGAACACCAATGACTATTTTCACCACGCGTGTCCTGCGCGGCGTCATGTCCCACAACTGGAGCGGTGTACACGTTGGACAGAAGCGCTGCGGGGCGGGGAAAATAGTAACAACGTAATTTCACTCACTGAAGCGTTCCACGTGTTGGAGAAATCACGGGTTTGCAAACCACTATATATTTTTGTTCACCTTTATTTAACTAGGAAAATCAGTTTCAGAACAAATTCTTATTTACAATGACAGCCTAACCCGGTCAAACCCGGACAACGCTGGGTCAATTGTGCGCCGCACTATGGGACTCCCGACCACGGCCGGTTGTGATACAGCCCGAGATCGTAACCCGAGTCTGTAGTGACGCCTCGAGCACCGCGATGCAATTCATTAGACCGCTGCGTCACTCAGAATCCTAAAATAATCTCGTTTAAATAAATCAAATCTCAACTGGATTAGAGCCAATGGGGTGATCCCCGATGAACCCACATGGCCTGTTGAAAAATTTATATTTGATGGGAACTGTTACAATTGCAAATGGTTACGAATGACATTACAGATCAGTGTTTTACTCTGTGACCACACGGCAGTGCTACTGCTTTAGTTTTGAACAGGGATTTCATTTGGACCTCTGACGTTATAATTCTACAGATATCAACTACACAATGCCGACATTTGTCTCATGGAAATCTATTCATTTTGCGATTACATTTACGACCTGTAATAATCTCTATAATGCATATCATAAAATCTCAGAACCTAGTACCCGTTCAAAAAATACATAATCTTGATCATAACCCAGATCATCAGAGTTGCTGAGAGATTCATCCAGATGTTTGTGGAGCATTCTCAATCGCCAGTGTGCTGGAATTATTTTCTTTTTATGAACACTGTCGATTTTTTCTTTCTCAATAAACCTGGAAAAACACAATAGGTGTGCAAACTGAATATAACTCTATGAAAAGCACATAGGCAGGATATATTCAATCTACAACTTTATTAACAGCAACATTTAGGGGCCAATATAAAGTATTTTGGGATGGGGAAATATTATGCTCATTGTCAATAAAACATATTTGCTAGTTTCTAATACGGAGTAGCATCCAGTCCACTCTTTTACAATCACCACACCCCACACATCAATGTGTAAGAACAATAACATTTATTTAACATCATATAAAACAAATGGGATATAAATATTGTAATATAATGTAGTAGTAGTAGCCTGTTATGGATGTATATCCGACACCCTCCAATCCTCTTCTCTCTGTACTGCGTACTACAGTACTGTGGTACAGTATATACACAAGTGCTGAGCGATTAACCAAAACATACATTTTTATTTTTACTAATTGACCGACGTCGGTTCAATTATTTGAATTTCATTTTTATTTTTTTCTTTCCCTGTGAGCTCTATGCAATTTCTCTAGAGATAAATCAGCTCATGTCCGACCTGTGCGATGTACTGTAGTAGGGAGTTGTGGTTTCCAACAGGCCAATATTCTAGTTTAGTGCAGAAAAAGTGGTAATTAACTACAATGACCATAATCCATTGCGCGCTTACTTGTCCAGTCTGTGTGGAGCAGACACAGAGAGTGATAGAAAACAGTTGCTTTGCGATGTATCTCTACCTGAAAATACATAATCTAAGTGATTGATAGTTGGTATTCAGTAGTAATAAAAGCAGGGGTGAAAGTAAGGCGGTACGGTCCGGTACGACGTCCCAGCAGTACCGGTAAAACATGAGCCTATCACAATAAATAAAACGCTAGCGTAGCACTATTTATCATTACATCAGGGGAAGGAAAAATGAGCGAATGGACTTGAAAACGGGGGCTTACATACACTCCAAAATGCAACGCGGTTTGACAACAACACAGGAATTTTGCCAAGGCAGAGATGTGCGGCCGACAGAGAAGAGCGCGGACAGCAGTGGCCTGCATAAATGCTGCCCTAATTACAGTCGGCAAATGTCATTAGACTTTGTGGTGTTTTGTTTTAACAGAAGTCTCTTTTCATTCACGGGTGGGGGGGTGGAAATATGTTGCGAGTGGATGAACTTGCGCAAGTAGCCGAGTAAAGTAGTCCTTTGAAGTCACTGTTTGACAAATCCAATTAAAAAAAAAAAAACATCATGACTGGTTGTGTTTATGCCACAGCATAAAGGTGATACATGTTAAAAGTCTTTA
Organism: Oncorhynchus clarkii lewisi; assembly: GCF_045791955.1. Taxonomy (NCBI): domain Eukaryota; kingdom Metazoa; phylum Chordata; class Actinopteri; order Salmoniformes; family Salmonidae; genus Oncorhynchus; species Oncorhynchus clarkii. The sequence continues at coordinate 90,060,741 of NC_092148.1, forward strand.
CGACTAGGCCCACAGAGATCCTATTGAATTAAATGGGATTCTATTTGTAGTTCTATGATTAGAACCATAACATGCATTTGTGCCCGCGAATAGGAAGTCCTGATAGGGGAAAACTATTTGTTCTACTTCTTTTAAATTTATTTTTAAGTATACCTTATTTACTTTTAAGAACTACAAAAATAGTGATTTTGTCAGACAACAGGCAACAACAGCTCTATAGAGATGAGATGATGACTTGGAATGAAATAATAAAGTCATCAATTAAAACTAATGTAACAATTTAAATATTTTATTAAAGTAAAGTAATGTGAAAAAATAATGGTGAATAAGTGATAAGCAGGAATGGTCAGTCACTACCATCATGGGACTTGCATTGATTGTTTTATTCTGTATTGATACAGCCTTCAACCCACATAATGACTAAAAAAATGATTGAAAGTGAAATCCAAAACGGATTCCTCCCCCCCATATAATCTAACTGAACCAAACTCAAAAAGCACTAATCGCTCAGCACTAACACACAATGTACCGCGGTACAGTTTATACCAGGGGTTGGAACCTACATTATTTTCAAATCTTTTGTTCTGAACGGAAACATTTTTACAATGTTTTGTTCTGTTCCACTGTTCTGACCAGCAAAATAAAATTCTGAACCGGTTCAAACCCCCCAAAAAGTTAAGTTTTATATCGTTCCTTTCTGTTCCTTTTTAAACCTCTGAAATCAAAATATATATTTTTTCATTTAAATTACTTCACCAATGGATAGAGGAGCTTGCTATGGAGCAGGCCTGCTACAGAATGTACACCAAACAAAAATATAAACGCAACATGTAAAGTGTTGGTCCCATGTTTCATGAGCTGAAATAAAAGATACCCGAAAATGTCCATACACACAAAAAAATGTATTTGTCTCAAATTTTGTGCACAAATTTGTTTACATGTCTGTTAGTGAGCCTTTATCCTTTGCCAAGATAATCCATTCACCTGGCAGGTGTGGCGTATCAAGAAGCAGATTAAACAGCATGATCATTACACAGGTGCACCTTGTCCTGGGGACATTAAAAGGCCAGATGGCGGTGGGGTTATGATATGGGCAGGCATTAACTACGTGCAATGAACACAATTGCGTTTTATCTATGGCAATTTGAATGCACAAAAATACAGTGACGAGATCCCGAGGCCCATTTTTATAAGGTATCTGTGATGCATATCTTTATTCCCAGTCATGTGAAATCCATACTTAGGGCCTAATGAATTTATTTAAATTGACTGATTTCCTCATGTGAACTGTAACTCCGTAAAATCAATAAAATTGTTGAATGTCGCGTTTATATTTTTGTCCGGTATAAATGCATTGGACAGACAAAGTGTAGTGTCGGGCGCAACATGCAACTGAAATGTTGCGGGTGAAGAGAGCGCTGGGCATGAAGCCTACAGAGGAATGGCTTTGGTTTCTGTTAAGGCTGGGTTTCTGGAAAGCACTTGCTAGCTAGCTAACAAGCTTGTGTGTGCAGAGCAGCACCAGAATACAAAAACAACAACATATTTTTGTTGTTAATAAATCCAATATGAAATGTGATAATTATAGTATCCTTAACTAGTATTGAAAAAGTTAATCCCATTGTTCTCTAATAAAAAATATTTTCCCTTTAATTTCTGAATCGCGCCTGTAACGTCAGTAGCTACAGTAGATTATGCATATGCATGCTTTGGAGGGAGGGGAAGGACAGATAGCCTACACACCGGCAAAGATTTTCAGTTGGCAGGAAGGCAGCAGGAAGGCAGCAGGAAGACAGCAGGAAGACAGCAGGAAGGCAGACACTGGAATACGTTTCTGAGTGACAGCTGAGGGCTTTGCATACAGTAGTTGCTTTGTTGCATTTTTTGTGTTTTTTTTTGTGAAACTGGGAAAAAAATGCCCTGAATATAAAATCATTTTATTAACCGGTTCCCATGCTTTTAAAATGGTTCCGGAACAGAATGGTTCTGTTCCGGAACAGAATAGATCACTTTCGTTCTCGGTTCTCGTTCCCTCGAAAAATGTTGTTCTTTTCCAGTTTTTGGTTCTTTTCCCTGAACCGGTTCCAACCCCCGATAAATACACAATACACAGAGTACACTATATACACAAACAACTTCATTTTGGTAATTACAGTTTGTACACTAAAACCTATTCCGTGTCCCAAATGACACCCTTTTCCGTTTATAGTGCACTCCTTTTAACCAGGGCCCATAGGGCTATTTAGGGAATAGGGTGCCATGGCCCATAGGGGATGTGGTCAAAAGTAGGGCACTTTATAGGAAGCAGAGTGCCATTTGGGAGACAGCCTTAAACAAAACCATCTGCTTATTGCTTTTTACATGTGCTATCCTATCCCTTTGTCTTTCTGTTCCCAGGACACCCCAAAACCAATTAGTCGTAAAATAGACTTCTTAAAAACCAAACCTCGGTCTGAAAACATTTTTAAATATATCTCTTCTCTTCTCAGCAATAGAAAAACAAAAACGAAGCATCTCTTTTTTTTTTTAAAGCCAAAACATTCACGTGTGTGTCGGCAACAACAGTGTGACAGGGTTTGCGTCCAAAACGGCACCCTGTTCCTTACTACGTAGTGCACTTCTTTTTACCAGAGTCCTATAGGCCCTGATACAAAGTAGTGCACTCCTTTTGACCAGAGTCCTATAGGCCCTGATACAAAGTAGTGCACTCCTTTTGACCAGAGTCCTATAGGCCCTGATACAAAGTAGTGCACTCCTTTTGACCAGAGTCCTATAGGCCCTGATACAAAGTAGTGCACTCCTTTTGACCAGAGTCCTATAGGCCCTGATACAAAGTAGTGCACTCCTTTTGACCAGAGTCCTATAGGCCCTGATACAAAGTAGTGCACTCCTTTTGACCAGAGTCCTATAGGCCCTGATACAAAGTAGTGCAGTCCTTTTGACCAGAGTCCTATAGGCCCTGATACAAAGTAGTGCACTCCTTTTGACCAGAGTCCTATAGGCCCTGATACAAAGTAGTGCACTTCTTTTTACCAGAGTCCTATAGGCCCTGATACAAAGTAGTGCACTCCTTTTGACCAGAGTCCTATAGGCCCTGATACAAAGTAGTGCACTCCTTTTGACCAGAGTCCTATAGGCCCTGATACAAAGTAGTGCACTCCTTTTGACCAGAGTCCTATAGGCCCTGATACAAAGTAGTGCACTCCTTTTGACCAGAGTCCTATAGGCCCTGATACAAAGTAGTGCACTCTTTTTGACCAGAGTCCTATAGGCCCTGATACGAAGTAGTGCACTACATAGGGAATACGGTGCCATTCGGGTGCAGACGGGGAACTGCAGAAGATCCGACGTATAAATATAATTACAACCAACCAGAAAAAATATTACAAATCTCATCCCATCCTCCTCCGCAACAATAAAGTGGCACGTTCTTCAACATCTATAAATCAACTATATTTGTCTCTTGTATATTTAGACATATAAAACAGAAATGGTTTTTGTACACTGGATTTTGAATTACTAAAATATGCAGTGTTGTGAACTAAAAAATATATCTTTTTTTTTTTTAAACTTAAATGAACTGAAATAGTTATAAAACCAAGCTGAACTGTGAAAAAGTTATTGGCATTACTGTGTCTGTGTGTGAGGAACATGTGACAGTCTTTTCCCGGGGGAAGGAAGAAGTCATCACAGCAGGATTCAGGCCTTATGCTCTGAACACACCCTAACCATCAGACAATATTCAATCACAATCATCAACTCCAACTCCGAACTATAGAAATAACGGCAATGGAACTAATTATATTCTAAAAGCAACAGTATCGATGCCTTACTATTGTCTCATTGTTGCAAAAATCAAATGTGATAACATGGAGAGTAGGTGAGGGGGGGAGAAGGGTGATAACATGGAGAGTAGGGGGGGGAGAAGGGTGATAACATGGAGAGTAGGGGGGGGAGAAGGGTGATAACATGGAGAGTAGGTGAGGGGGGGAGAAGGGTGATAACATGGAGAGTAGGGGGGGGAGAAGGGTGATAACATGGAGAGTAGGGGGGGGAGAAGGGTGATAACATGGAGAGTAGGGGGGGGAGAAGGGTGATAACATGGAGAGTAGGGGGGGGGAGAAGGGTGATAACATGGAGAGTAGGGGGGGGAGAAGGGTGATAACATGGAGAGTAGGTGAGGGGGGGAGAAGGGTGATAACATGGAGAGTAGGGGGGGGGGGGGGGGGGGAGGGTGATAACATGGAGAGTAGGTGAGGGGGGGAGAAGGGTGATAACATGGAGAGTAGGGGGGGGAGAAGGGTGATAACATGGAGAGTAGGGGGGGGGGAGAAGGGTGATAACATGGAGAGTAGGGGGGGGGGGAAGGGTGATAACATGGAGAGTAGGGGGGGTGGGAGAAGGGTGATAACATGGAGAGTAGGGGGGGGGGGGAAGGGTGATAACATGGAGAGTAGGGGGGGGAGAAGGGTGATAACATGGAGAGTAGGGGGGGGAGAAGGGTGATAACATGGAGAGTGGGGGGGGAGGGTGATAACATGGAGAGTAGGGGGGGGAGAAGGGTGATAACATGGAGAGTAGGTGAGGGGGGGGTGATAACATGGAGAGTAGGTGAGGGGGGGTGATAACATGGAGAGTAGGTGGGGGGGGAGAAGGGTGATAACATGGAGAGTAGGGGGGGAGAAGGGTGATAACATGGAGAGTAGGTGAGGGGGGGAGAAGGGTGATAACATGGAGAGTAGGGGGGGGAGAAGGGTGATAACATGGAGAGTAGGGGGGGGAGAAGGGTGATAACATGGAGAGTAGGGGGGGGAGAAGGGTGATAACATGGAGAGTAGGGGGGGGGAGAAGGGTGATAACATGGAGAGTAGGGGGGGGAGAAGGGTGATAACATGGAGAGTAGGTGAGGGGGGGAGAAGGGTGATAACATGGAGAGTAGGGGGGGGGGGGGTGATAACATGGAGAGTAGGTGAGGGGGGGAGAAGGGTGATAACATGGAGAGTAGGGGGGGGAGAAGGGTGATAACATGGAGAGTAGGGGGGGGGAGAAGGGTGATAACATGGAGAGTAGGGGGGGGGGAAGGGTGATAACATGGAGAGTAGGGGGGGTGGGAGAAGGGTGATAACATGGAGAGTAGGGGGGGGGGGGAAGGGTGATAACATGGAGAGTAGGGGGGGGGAGAAGGGTGATAACATGGAGAGTAGGGGGGGGGAGAAGGGTGATAACATGGAGAGTGGGGGGGAGGGTGATAACATGGAGAGTAGGGGGGGGAGAAGGGTGATAACATGGAGAGTAGGTGAGGGGGGGGTGATAACATGGAGAGTAGGTGAGGGGGGGTGATAACATGGAGAGTAGGTGGGGGGGAGAAGGGTGATTACATGGAGAGTAGGGGGGGAGAAGGGTGATAACATGGAGAGTAGGTGGGGGGGGGGTGATAACATGGAGAGTATGGGGGGAGAAGGGTGATAACATGGAGAGTAGGTGGGGGGGAGAAGGGTGATAACATGTAGAGTATGGGGGGGAGAAGGGTGATAACATGGAGAGTGGGGGGGGGAGAAGGGTGATAACATGGAGAGTAGGGGGGGGGAGAAGGGTGATAACATGGAGAGTAGGTGAGGGAGGGGGTGATAACATGTAGAGTAGGTGGGGGGGAGAAGGGTGGTAACATGGAAAGTAGGGGGGGGAGAAGGGTGATAACATGGAGAGTAGGTGAGGGAGAAGGGTGATAACATGGAGAGTAGGGGGGGGGGGGGGGAAGTGGTGGTGATGTTAAAGGGGGGGGATGTGGCAACATGAACTGACATCATGGCACAGGAGGATGTGATGTCATACTGTAGTAAGGTATAGATTGAACAGAGCATGGCGTGGTCTAGCGGGCCATCAGTCTGTCAGTCCAGTTTGTTGGATTTTGTGCTGGGTGTGTCATGTCCTAGTGAAGAGGTCTTCTCACGTGTAGGTCTTCATTGAGGCCAAGGCTAAAAAGAGAGGGAAAGAAAGAGATTATTTAAAAAGGAGAGAGAGAGCGAGGAAAAGAGAGTGAGAAAGCGTGAGGGAGATGGAGAGAGAGAGAGAACGAGAGAGGACGAGCAACTGGAAACATGGAGTTTACAGGCCTGAGTTTTCTGTCAAAAATGTAGTGTGCACAGACAGGAGAGACTGAACAGAGAGGAGAGACTGAACAGAGAGGAGAGACTGAACAGAGAGGAGAGACTGAACAGAGAGGAGAGACTGAACAGAGAGGAAAGACTGAACAGAGAGGAGAGACTGAACAGAGAGGAGAGACTGAACAGAGGAGAGACTGAACAGAGAGGATAGACCGAACAGAGATGAGAGACCGAACAGAGGAGACTGAACAGAGAGGAGGGACTGAACAGAGAGGAGAGGCCGAACAGAGATGAGAGACCGAACAGAGGAGAGACTGAACAGAGGAGAGACTGAACAGAGAGGAGACTGAACAGAGAGGAGAGACTGAACAGAGGAGAGACTGAACAGAGAGGAGAGACTGAACAGAGAGGAGAGACTGAACAGAGACGGGACTCTTACGGGCGTTCCTACACACACTTACTGCTGCCACTACTAGACACAGATGAAGTGGGAGCCATCAGTGAGCTGGGGGGGGGGCTGTGTGTTAGGAGGTGGAGATGAGGAGGGTTGGGGCTCAGGAGGAGGTGAGGAGGATGACAAGCTGCGCACTGCAAACCACACAGGACGCACACCATGTACATGGACACACACGACGTACAGACACAAGCCGCACACACACACACACACACACACACACACACACACACACACACACACACACACACACACACACACACACACACACACACACACACACACAAGTTGTTTACATTACTATGTTATTATGTTATGCATGTTATGTCATGTTATGCATGTTATGTCATGTTATGTCATGTTATGCATGTTATGTCATGTTATGCATGTTATGTCATGTTATGTCATGTTATGTCATGTTATGCATGTTATGTCATGTTATGCATGCGAACGAATCTATGTTATATCCTGTGGAATAGAACATTAGTTGAAGAAAATATGAAGTCACATATGCAGCATGAATTGATTGCATATTATGAACAAAACTGGACAAATTGCTAAGCTGTGTTCTTATTCTGCGATCCTGTCCTACGTTGTGTCTGAAGGCCTCGGCAACCAGCTCAAAATCAAATCTGATTGGTCACATACACATATTTAGCAGATGTTATTGGTCACATACACATATTTAGCAGATGTTATTGGTCACATACACATATTTAACAGATGTTATTGGTCACATACACATATTTAGCAGATGTTATTGGTCACATACACATATTTAACAGATGTTATTGGTCACATATTTAACAGATGTTATTGGTCACATACACATATTTAACAGATGTTATTGGTCACATACACATATTTAACAGATGTTATTGGTCACATATTTAACAGATGTTATTGGTCACATACACATATTTAACAGATGTTATTGGTCACATACACATATTTAGTTCAGATGTTATTGGTCACATACACATATTTAACAGATGTTATTGGTCACATATTTAACAGATGTTATTGGTCACATACACATATTTAGTTCAGACGTTATTGGTCACATATTTAACAGATGTTATTGGTCCATATTTAACAGATGGTATTGGTCACATATTTAACAGATGTTATTGGTCACATACACATATTTAACAGATGTTATTGGTCACATACACATATTTAGTTCAGATGTTATTGGTCACATACACATATTTAACAGATGTTATTGGTCACATATTTAACAGATGGTATTGGTCACATATTTAACAGATGTTATTGGTCACATACACATATTTAGTTCAGATGTTATTGGTCACATACACATATTTAACAGATGTTATTGGTCACATATTTAACAGATGTTATTGGTCCATATTTAACAGATGGTATTGGTCACATATTTAACAGATGTTATTGGTCACATACACATATTTAACAGATGTTATTGGTCACATACACATATTTAGTTCAGACGTTATTGGTCACATACACATATTTAACAGATGTTATTGGTCACATACACATATTTAGTTCAGATGTTATTGGTCACATACACATATTTAACAGATGTTATTGGTCACATACACATATTTAGTTCAGATGTTATTGGTCACATACACATATTTAGTTCAGACGTTATTGGTCACATATTTAACAGATGTTATTGGTCCATATTTAACAGATGGTATTGGTCACATATTTAACAGATGTTATTGGTCCATACACATATTTAACAGATGTTATTGGTCACATACACATATTTAGTTCAGACGTTATTGGTCACATACACATATTATTCTACATTGTAGAAGACATCAAAACTACGAAATAACACAGCAGAATGCTCAGCATTCTTTGTCCTCCAAACACGACGAGTTGAGTTTTTACCAAAAAGTTCTATTTTGGTTTCATCTGACCATATGACATTCTCCCAATCTTCTTCTGGATCATCCAAATGCTGTCTAGCAGACTTCAGACGGGCCTGGACTGGCTTAAGCAGGGGGACACGTCTGGCACTGCATTATTTGAGTCCCTGGCGGAGTAGTGCGTTACTGATATGCTTTGTTACTTTGGTCCCAGCTCTCTGCAGGTCATTCACTAGGTCCCCCCCGTGTGGTTCTGGGATTTTTGCTCACCGTTCTTGTGATAATTTTGACCCCACGGAGTGTGATCTTGTGTGGAGCCCCAGATCGAGGGAGATTATCAGGGAGATTATCACTCAAAGAACACCATATCTACTGTGAAGCATGGGGGTGGAAACATAGTTGAATGGGAGTGGTCTATCATAGTTGAAGTGTACTTATGATGAAAATTACAGGCCACTCTCATCTTTTTAAGTGGGAGAACTTGCACAATTGGTGGCTGACTAAATACTTATTTGCCCCACTGTATATGTTGACCAGAATACAGTATATACATATGAAGTGGGTAAAACAGCATCTAAACATTATTAAAGTGACCAGTGATTCCATGTCTATCTACATAGGGCAGCAGCCTCTAAGGAGCATGGTAGAGTTGCCGGGTGGTAGCTGGCTAGCGACAATGATTGAAGTTCAGGGCAGGGTGCTGGGCGGAGGCTGGCTAGTGGTCACAGGCGATGTTCTAGTATATCTACTGTACTGTTATACTGTGTTGTAATTAACTATCCTGTCCTATGTGATCCTGTTCTGTACTGTTATACTGTGTTGTAATAAACTATCCTGTCCTATGTGTTCCTGTTCTGTACTGTTATACTGTGTTTTAATAAACTATCCTGTCCTATGTGATCCTGTTCTGTACTGTTATACTGTGTTGTACTGTACCTGCCACCAGCTTGCTGCGTTTGGAGGCCTCAGCAGCCAGTTCATAGGATATGTTGATCATTTTCTCCTGATCCTGAGCTGTGGTTTCCTCCTCAGCCTCCTTCTCTGGACCTGGAGGAGAGAGAACATTCTGCATACTGGAGAGAGAGAGAGAGAGAGAGAGAGAGAGAGAGAGAGAGAGAGAGAGAGAGAGAGAGAGAGAGAGAGAGAGAGAGAGAGAGAGAGAGAGAGAGAGAGAGAGACAGACAGAGAGAGAGACAGAGAGAGAGAGAGAGACAGAGAGAGAGAGAGAGAGAGAGAGACAGAGACAGAGAGAGAGAGACAGAGACACACAGAGAGAGAGAGTGAGACACAGAGAGAGAGAGAGACAGAGAGATAGAGACAGAGCGAGAGAGAGACAGAGAGAGAGAGAGAGAGAGAGAGCGAGAGAGAGAGAGAGAGAGAGAGAGAGAGAGAGAGAGAGAGAGAGAGAGAGAGAGAGAGAGAGAGAGAGAGAGAGAGAGAGAGAGAGAGAGAGAGAGAGAGATGTTAGAGTTAAGGCACACTGTGCCCTCCTCAGCTTCCTCCTCAGGGCTCAGCACATCAGGGGAGAGCACGTTCTGCATATTGGAGAGACAGGACACAGAAATATATTGCATTTGCACAAAACACAATTACCCCAGGACAGGAGACAAAAAAATAAGTATGTTTTATAAATCCAATATCTGACATTTAGAACATAGAATGTGGCAATCTCACGTAAAGCTCACAGCCAATGGACTCTGGATTAGTGGAAACACATTCTCTGGAGTGATGAATCACGCCATCTGGGTTTGGCGGATGCCAGGAGAACACTACCTACCCAAATACACATTGCCAACTGTAAAGTTAGGTGGAGGAGGAGTAATAGTCTGGGGCTGTGTTTCATGGTTCAGGTTAGGCCCCTTCGTTCCAGTGAAGGGACATCTTAACTCTACAGCATACAATGACATTCTAGATGAGTCTGTGCATCCAACTTTGTTGCAACCGTTTTGGGCAAGGCCCTTTCCTGTTTCAGCATGACGATGCACCCGTGCACAAAGCGAGGCTCATACAAAAATGGTTTGTCGAGATCGGTGCGGAAGAACTTGACTGGCCTTGTAAAAAGGAGATTCTGACGGACACAGAGCACAGTTGTGAGACATGTCAGAAATACAGCAAACCTAAGCCCAGACCAGCTGTTGGTTTGCCACTGGCTTCCAAATACAATGAAACAGTGGCTGTAGATCTACATGAGCTGGGACCAAGTGTGTGGTACCTTCACATAGTCCACCACTTCACACGCTTCAGCGCTAGAAGCGTTGTGAATACAAAGAAACCCAGTGTCATCGTAAAGCACTTCATTCATTCCTGGATAAGTGTGCATGGCCCGACCCAGAAATTATACCGTGACAATGGAGGAGAATTCAATAATAATGAAATAAGAGAAATGGCAGAGAAATTCAACATGGAAGTAAAGACAACTGCTGCATACAGTCCATGAAGCAATGGACTTGTGGAGAGACATAATCAGACACTGAAAGTGAAGCAAGACAATGGATGTGACTGGAAAACAGCCCTAGATTGGGCTTTGATGGCAAAAAAACTCAATGCACAATGTTCATAGTTACAGCCCATAGCAACTAGTGTTGGGGCAGAACCCTAATCTTCCCTCTGTACTGGTTGACAAGCCAGCAGCACTAGAAGGGACCAGTGTGAGGGCATGGGGGTGGGACAGCACCTTTCAGCACTAGAAGGGACCAGTGTGAGGGCATGGGGGTGGGACAGCACCTTTCAGCACTAGAAGGGACCAGTGTGAGTGCATGGGGGTGGGACAGCACCTTTCAGCACTAGAAGGGACCAGTGTGAGGGCATGGGGGTGGGACAGCACCTTTCAGCACTAGAAGGGACCAGTGTGAGGGCATGGGGGTGGGACAGCACCTTTCAGCACTAGAAGGGACCAGTGTGAGGGCATGGGGGTGGGACAGCACCTTTCAGCACTAGAAGGGACCAGTGTGAGGGCATGGGGGTGGGACAGCACCTTTCAGCACTAGAAGGGACCAGTGTGAGGGCATGAGGGTGGGACAGCACCTTTCAGCACTAGAAGGGACCAGTGTGAGGGCATGGGGGTGGGACAGCACCTTTCAGCACTAGAAGGGACCAGTGTGAGGGCATGGGGTGGGACAGCACCTTTCAGCACTAGAAGGGACCAGTGTGAGGGCATGGGGGTGGGACAGCACCTTTCAGCACAAGAAGGGACCAGTGTGAGGGCATGGGGGTGGGACAGCACCTTTCAGCACTAGAAGGGACCAGTGTGAGGGCATGGGGGTGGGACAGCACCTTTCAGCACTAGAAGGGACCAGTGTGAGGGCATGGGGGTGGGACAGCACCTTTCAGCACTAGAAGGGACCAGTGTGAGGGCATGGGGGTGGGACAGCACCTTTCAGCACTAGAAGGGACCAGTGTGAGGGCATGGGGGTGGGACAGCACCTTTCAGCACTAGAAGGGACCAGTGTGAGGGCATGGGGGTGGGACAGCACCTTTCAGCACTACGTGCAGTGAGAACTGAAGGAGAGTGTTCAGGGAGAATTCACAGGGCTCTGAGGAAACAGCTTCGACCCACCGAAGAGAAGTACTGGAAACAACGTGTACTACAAACGAGTTGACTGTCAAGAGTGGAAAGGACCGGGAGTAGTCATTGGCCGAGATGGTGTGGTGATATTTGTGAGGCACGGAGGCATCATTGTCAGGGTGCATCACTCAAGATTGCGGAAAGTAAATGATCAAGAAGAAAGAGAGGGGCTGTTGCTGAGAATCAGTCTCTTAATGAAAATAACAAAAAGGACACGGTAACAGACACAAACCTACCAGATGTCTCATCCAATGATATGGACACTGAAACAGGAAATGGAGTAGAGACCTTCAACCTTCAACCATGCCACTGGTAATACTGTTGAGCATTCAAATGAGGAAAACATTCAACAGCCACATGTGTTAAGACAACGTGGTTGTTCCAATCTGAAAACTGGACAAACTGTTAAATACATGGACAGAGAAAGTGGTATTCCACACACAGCAACCGTCCTTGGACGAGCAGGAAAAGCCAAAGGAAAACACCAGAACTGGTCCAACTTGCAGTACTCTGAACCAGCTACACTTTCTGGTACAACAGGGTCAGCTGACCTGTCACTTGCAGATCATCTCAGAATTGAACCAATGGAAAATCGAGAAAAACAGAATGACATTCAAAATGATGATGTACTTGAAACAAAGGACGTGTCATTTGACTCTGCTAAGCTAGATGAGCTCAGTAGTTGGAGGAAAAATTGAGTGTTTGAGGAAGTCGAAGACATTGACTAATAAATGTTTCTCATCAAGGTGTGTGTGTTCCCTTAAAGAATCCTTAACTGGAATAGTGTCTAAAGCACATCTAGAGGTTTAGAGGAGCTGGCTGCTAAACAACTCCCAAACGACTCATCTAGTGGCTAGAGATTTAGAGGAGCTGGCTGCTAAACAACTCCCAAACGACTCATCTAGTGGCTAGAGGTTTAGAGGAGCCGTCTGCTAAACAACTCCCAAACGACTCATCTAGTGGCTAGAGGTTTAGAGGAGCTGGCTGCTAAACAACTCCCAAACGACTCACCGACATGCGCCTCAGAGTCACTCAGATTGCTGATGTCAGTGATCTGCCAGAAACAATGGAAACTTAATTCCGTAGACATCAAATCGGCATTTTTGCAGGGAACAGATATGTCAAGGGACATTCACATCCGACCTCCGCCTGAAGCTAAGAGTGAAGGAACACTGTGGAAACTTTAAAAAAAAGTGTGTGTGTGGACTGGCAGATGCATCACTCTACTGGTACAACAAAGTCAAGGCAACAAATGCTGAATACAGGTGGAAAAATGTCACAAGTGGATCCTGCAGTCTTCTATTGGCTTGATCAAGACTGCAATGTGACTGGAGTATTTGCCTGTCATGCTGATGACTTCATCTGGGGGGTGGCTCACAGACCTTTGCCTGTCATGCTGATGACTTCATCTGGGGGGTGGCTCACAGACCTTTGCCTGTCATGTTGATGACTTCATCTGGGGGGTGGCTCACAGATCTTTGCCTGTCATGCTGATGACTTCATCTGGGGGGTGGCTCACAGACCTTTGCCTGTCATGTTGATGACTTCATCTGGGGGGTGGCTCACAGACCTTTGCCTGTCATGCTGATGACTTCATCTGGGGGGTGGCTCACAGACCTTTGCTACAACTGTGATTCCACACCTCAAAGCTGTTTTCCTGGTCGGCCGTGAGGAGCATGATAATTGTTATGTTGGCATAGAGTTTATTACAGTTGCTGGAACAATACTGATGCAACAGGAGAGCTATATAAATAATCTTCAACCCATTCACATCGATTCTTCAAGGAATTCCTCTCTGTGTGGAATTGAAGCTGATCAATTGAGGTCGAAGATAGGACACATTTTTACGGGTTGCTAGACAGAGTAGACCTGATGTAATGTTTGATGGTTGCAACTTGGCATCCTAACACGAAACACGCCACTGTACAAACCATTCATGAGGCGAACAAAGTTGTTCGTAAACTGAAATCACAACAAGTGACTTTAAAGTTTCAGCATGTTGGAAAAGATGACTCCTTTGAAACTAGTTGTCTTCAGTGCTTCGCTAGGGAACCTTACAGACGGAGGCACACGAGGTGGACGTCTCATCGTGTTAATGGGTGAAGGAGGAAGATTCTCACCTATCTGTTGGCGGTGAAAAAGGATCAGAAGGGTTGTCTGAAACACACTTGCTGGAGAAACACTTGCTCTTGCGGATGGAATTGACAATGCTATCTTTCCTGCAACTCTGTTCTCAGAGCTTACCACTGGTGAGACAAAACAGCACATTCTACCTGTAGTGTGTGTCACTGACAACTACTCCTTAGTTGATGCTGTGACGTCAACCAAGTCTGTCACAGAGAAAAGACTTGGTCTTGAGATTAGCAGCATCGAGGAACTTATTCAAGCACAGAGAATCCAGCGGATTCTGTGGTCGACCACAAAGGCTTGCTGACTATCTGACTTAAAAAGGGAGCATCAGGTCTTGTGCTCCTACAGGCTCTCAGTAATGGAAAGTGGCAGCTTGAGTAATACAAATAAAAACTGTCACACAACCGATTTGTAATGAGGAACTTGAACATTTGATTATGTTGTTGATGTTTCATGTTTCTGTTATTACGGGGCTATCACTCAGTCAAGAGTGCACCTGCGCAGGAAGTCTTGATGTTGATGGAACCTAGCCTCGAGTGGAATGGCTACTTTGTAGTGTGTTCAGACAGTATCGTACACTTTGTTAAACTGGAACCTTGTCATTGTGTCATTTCAAATGAACGTCTACAGTGCCTTGTTCAGGGGCAGAACGACAGATTTCTACCTTGTCAGCTCGGGGATTTGATCCAGCAACCATTCAGTTACTGGCCCAACACTCTAACCACTAGGCTACCTACCGTCCCTACACTCTAACTACTAGGCTATCTGCCGCCCCAAACATAAAATACTATAAGATGTTGTCAGGATCATGTATAGTTCCCAGATCATAGTGTCTTAAAGGAGACATGTATCAGGCTAAAAAGGGCCTAAAATGGACACTTTCATCATGATTTTCTCAAAAATAGTTTGTGTTACAAATGTAAAAAGCCCGTTGAAACATCCTTCCTCCCAGTGAAGCACTTATTTGACAGAACAATCGGAGAAATAATTTTCTGCTCCTGCTGTTGTGGAATAACCCCATAGACGAGGATGAGCCAATGAGCCCGTCTTCCTATAACTCCTTCCACCAGCCACCACTGGCACTGATCTGAATGGAAAGAGCAAGAAGAACGCATGTGTTGTTGGGACAGCTGGATCCGGAGGGGACACAGGTGACCTGTCCAGCTGGTAAATACCAACCCTGTCCAGCTGGTCAATACCAACCCTGTCCAGCTGGTCAATACTAACCCTGTCCAGCTGGTCAATACCAACCGTGTACAACTGGTCAATACCAACCCTGACCAGCTGGTCAACGCCAACCCTGTCCAGCTGGTCAATACCAACCCTGTCCAGCTGGTCAATACCAACCGTGTCCAACTGGTCAATACCAACCCTGTCAAGCTGGTCAATACCAACCCTGTCCAACTGGTCAATACCAACCCTGTCCAACTGGTCAATACCAACCCTGACCAGCTGGTCAATACCAACCCTGTCCAGCTGGTCAACACCAACCCTGTCCAGCTGGTCAATACCAACCCTGTCCAAAATGGTCAATACCAACCCTGTCCAACTGGTCAATACCAACCCTGTCCAACTGGTCAATAACAACCCTGACCAGCTGGTCAATACCAACCCGGTCCAGCTGGTCTATACCAACCCTGTCCAACTGGTCAATACCAACCCTGTCCAACTGGTCAATACCAACCGTGTCCAACTGGTCAATACCAACCCTGACCAACTGGTCAATGCCAACCCTGACCAACTGGTCAATACCAACCCTGGTCACCTGGTCAATACTAACCCTGTCCAGCTGGTCAATGCCAACCCTGACCAACTGGTCAATGCCAACCCTGTCCAGTTGGTCAATACCAACCCTGACCAGCTGGTACATACCAACCCTGTCCAGCTGGTCTATACCAACCGTGTCCAACTGGTCAATACCAACCCTGTCCAACTGGTCAATACCAACCCTGTCCAGCTGGTCTATACCAACCGTGTCCAACTGGTCAATACCAACCCTGTCCAACTGGTCAATACCAACCCTGACCAGCTGGTCAATACCAACCCTGTCCAGCTGGTCAATACCAACCCTGGTCACCTGGTAAATACCAACCCTGTCCAGCTGGTCAATACCAACCCTGTCCAACTGGTCAATACCAACCCTGTCCAACTGGTCAATACCAACCCTGTCCAGGTGGTCAATACTAACCCTGTCCAACTGGTCAATACTAACCCTGTCCAACTGGTCAATACTAACCCTGTCCAGCTGGTCAATACCAACCCTGTCCAGCTGGTCAATACCAACCCTGTCCAGCTGGTCAATACCAACCCTGGTCACCTGGTAAATACCAACCCTGTCCAACTGGTCAATACTAACCCTGTCCAGCTGGTCAATACCAACCGTGTCCAACTGGTCAACACCAACCCTGACCAGCTGGTCAACGCCAACCCTGTCCAACTGGTCAACACCAACCCTGTCCAGCTGGTCAATACCAACCCTGTCCAGCTGGTCAATACCAACCGTGTCCAACTGGTCAATACCAACCCTGTCCAGCTGGTCAATACTAACCCTGTCCAACTGGTCAATACTAACCCTGTCCAGCTGGTCAATACCAACCCTGTCCAGCTGGTCAATACCAACCCTGTCCAGCTGGTCAATACCAACCCTGGTCACCTGGTAAATACCAACCCTGTCCAACTGGTCAATACTAACCCTGTCCAGCTGGTCAATACCAACCGTGTCCAACTGGTCAACACCAACCCTGACCAGCTGGTCAACGCCAACCCTGTCCAACTGGTCAACACCAACCCTGTCCAGCTGGTCAATACCAACCCTGTCCAGCTGGTCAATACCAACCGTGTCCAACTGGTCAATACCAACCCTGTCCAGCTGGTCAATACCAACCCTGTCCAGCTGGTCAATACCAACCGTGTCCAACTGGTCAATACCAACCCTGTCCAGCTGGTCAATATCAACCCTGTCCAGCTGGTCAATACCAACCCTGTCCAACTGGTCAATACCAACCCTGTCCAACTGGTCAATACCAACCCTGTCCAGCTGGTCAATACCAACCCTGTCCAGCTGGTCAACACCAACCCTGTCCAGCTGGTCAATACCAACCCTGTCCAAAATGGTCAATACCAACCCTGTCCAACTGGTCAATACCAACCCTGTCCAACTGGTCAATAACAACCCTGACCAGCTGGTCAATACCAACCCTGTCCAGCTGGTCTATACCAACCCTGTCCAGCTGGTCTATACCAACCCTGTCCAACTGGTCAATACCAACCCTGTCCAACTGGTCAATACCAACCCTGTCCAGCTGGTCAATACCAACCCTGGTCACCTGGTAAATACCAACCCTGTCCAGCTGGTCAATACCAACCCTGTCCAACTGGTCAATACCAACCCTGTCCAGCTGGTCAATACCAACCGTGTCCAACTGGTCAATACCAACCCTGTCCAGCTGGTCAATACCAACCCTGTCCAGCTGGTCAATACCAACCCTGTCCAGCTGGTCAATACCAACCCTGTCCAACTGGTCAATACCAACCCTGTCCAACTGGTCAATACCAACCCTGACAAGCTGGTCAATACCAACCGTGTCCAGCTGGTCAACACCAACCCTGTCCAGCTGGTCAATGCCAACCCTGACCAACTGGTCAATGCCAACCCTGTCCAGTTGGTCAATACCAACCCTGACCAGCTGGTACATACCAACCCTGTCCAGCTGGTCTATACCAACCGTGTCCAACTGGTCAATACCAACCCTGTCCAACTGGTCAATACCAACCCTGTCCAGCTGGTCTATACCAACCGTGTCCAACTGGTCAATACCAACCCTGTCCAACTGGTCAATACCAACCCTGACCAGCTGGTCAATACCAACCCTGTCCAGCTGGTCAATACCAACCCTGGTCACCTGGTAAATACCAACCCTGTCCAGGTGGTCAATACTAACCCTGTCCAACTGGTCAATACTAACCCTGTCCAACTGGTCAATACTAACCCTGTCCAGCTGGTCAATACCAACCCTGTCCAGCTGGTCAATACCAACCCTGTCCAGCTGGTCAATACCAACCCTGGTCACCTGGTAAATACCAACCCTGTCCAACTGGTCAATACTAACCCTGTCCAGCTGGTCAATACCAACCGTGTCCAACTGGTCAACACCAACCCTGACCAGCTGGTCAACGCCAACCCTGTCCAACTGGTCAACACCAACCCTGTCCAGCTGGTCAATACCAACCCTGTCCAGCTGGTCAATACCAACCGTGTCCAACTGGTCAATACCAACCCTGTCCAGCTGGTCAATACTAACCCTGTCCAACTGGTCAATACTAACCCTGTCCAGCTGGTCAATACCAACCCTGTCCAGCTGGTCAATACCAACCCTGTCCAGCTGGTCAATACCAACCCTGGTCACCTGGTAAATACCAACCCTGTCCAACTGGTCAATACTAACCCTGTCCAGCTGGTCAATACCAACCGTGTCCAACTGGTCAACACCAACCCTGACCAGCTGGTCAACGCCAACCCTGTCCAACTGGTCAACACCAACCCTGTCCAGCTGGTCAATACCAACCCTGTCCAGCTGGTCAATACCAACCGTGTCCAACTGGTCAATACCAACCCTGTCCAGCTGGTCAATACCAACCCTGTCCAGCTGGTCAATACCAACCGTGTCCAACTGGTCAATACCAACCCTGTCCAGCTGGTCAATACCAACCCTGTCCAGCTGGTCAATACCAACCCTGTCCAACTGGTCAATACCAACCCTGTCCAACTGGTCAATACCAACCCTGTCCAGCTGGTCAATACCAACCCTGTCCAGCTGGTCAACACCAACCCTGTCCAGCTGGTCAATACCAACCCTGTCCAAAATGGTCAATACCAACCCTGTCCAACTGGTCAATACCAACCCTGTCCAACTGGTCAATAACAACCCTGACCAGCTGGTCAATACCAACCCTGTCCAGCTGGTCTATACCAACCCTGTCCAGCTGGTCTATACCAACCCTGTCCAACTGGTCAATACCAACCCTGTCCAACTGGTCAATACCAACCCTGTCCAGCTGGTCAATACCAACCCTGGTCACCTGGTAAATACCAACCCTGTCCAGCTGGTCAATACCAACCCTGTCCAACTGGTCAATACCAACCCTGTCCAGCTGGTCAATACCAACCGTGTCCAACTGGTCAATACCAACCCTGTCCAGCTGGTCAATACCAACCCTGTCCAGCTGGTCAATACCAACCCTGTCCAGCTGGTCAATACCAACCCTGTCCAACTGGTCAATACCAACCCTGTCCAACTGGTCAATACCAACCCTGACAAGCTGGTCAATACCAACCGTGTCCAGCTGGTCAACACCAACCCTGTCCAGCTGGTCAATGCCAACCCTGTCCAAAATGGTCAATACCAACCCTGTCCAACTGGTCAATACCAACCCTGTCCAACTGGTCAATAACAACCCTGACCAGCTGGTCAATACCAACCCTGTCCAGCTGGTCTATACCAACCCTGTCCAACTGGTCAATACCAACCCTGTCCAACTGGTCAATACCAACCCTGTCCAGCTGGTCAATACCAACCCTGGTCACCTGGTAAATACCAACCCTGTCCAGCTGGTCAATACCAACCCTGTCCAACTGGTCAATACCAACCCTGTCCAGCTGGTCAATACCAACCCTGTCCAGCTGGTCAATACCAACCCTGTCCAGCTGGTCAATACCAACCGTGTCCAACTGGTCAATACCAACCCTGTCCAGCTGGTCAATACCAACCCTGTCCAGCTGGTCAATACCAACCGTGTCCAACTGGTCAATACCAACCCTGTCCAGCTGGTCAATACCAACCCTGTCCAACTGGTCAATACCAACCCTGTCCAACTGGTCAATACCAACCCTGACCAGCTGGTCAATACCAACCCTGTCCAGCTGGTCAACACCAACCCTGTCCAGCTGGTCAATACCAACCCTGTCCAAAATGGTCAATACCAACCCTGTCCAACTGGTCAATACCAACCCTGTCCAACTGGTCAATAACAACCCTGACCAGCTTGTCAATACCAACCCGGTCCAGCTGGTCTATACCAACCCTGTCCAACTGGTCAATACCAACCGTGTCCAACTGGTCAATACCAACCCTGACCAACTGGTCAATGCCAACCCTGACCAACTGGTCAATACCAACCCTGGTCACCTGGTCAATACTAACCCTGTCCAGCTGGTCAATGCCAACCCTGACCAACTGGTCAATGCCAACCCTGTCCAGTTGGTCAATACCAACCCTGACCAGCTGGTACATACCAACCCTGTCCAGCTGGTCTATACCAACCGTGTCCAACTGGTCAATACCAACCCTGTCCAACTGGTCAATACCAACCCTGTCCAGCTGGTCTATACCAACCGTGTCCAACTGGTCAATACCAACCCTGTCCAACTGGTCAATACCAACCCTGACCAGCTGGTCAATACCAACCCTGTCCAGCTGGTCAATACCAACCCTGGTCACCTGGTAAATACCAACCCTGTCCAGCTGGTCAATACCAACCCTGTCCAACTGGTCAATACCAACCCTGTCCAACTGGTCAATACCAACCCTGTCCAGCTGGTCAATACTAACCCTGGCCAACTGGTCAATACTAACCCTGTCCAACTGGTCAATACTAACCCTGTCCAGCTGGTCAATACCAACCCTGTCCAGCTGGTCAATACCAACCCTGTCCAGCTGGTCAATACCAACCCTGGTCACCTGGTAAATACCAACCCTGTCCAACTGGTCAATACTAACCCTGTCCAGCTGGTCAATACCAACCGTGTCCAACTGGTCAACACCAACCCTGACCAGCTGGTCAACGCCAACCCTGTCCAACTGGTCAATACCAACCCTGTCCAGCTGGTCAATACCAACCCTGTCCAGCTGGTCAATACCAACCGTGTCCAACTGGTCAATACCAACCCTGTCCAGCTGGTCAATACCAACCCTGTCCAGCTGGTCAATACCAACCGTGTCCAACTGGTCAATACCAACCCTGTCCAGCTGGTCAATACCAACCCTGTCCAGCTGGTCAATGCCAACCCTGTCCAACTGGTCAATACCAACCCTGTCCAACTGGTCAATACCAACCCTGACCAGCTGGTCAATACCAACCCTGTCCAGCTGGTCAACACCAACCCTGTCCAGCTGGTCAATACCAACCCTGTCCAAAATGGTCAATACCAACCCTGTCCAACTGGTCAATACCAACCCTGTCCAACTGGTCAATAACAACCCTGACCAGCTGGTCAATACCAACCCTGTCCAGCTGGTCTATACCAACCCTGTCCAACTGGTCAATACCAACCCTGTCCAACTGGTCAATACCAACCCTGTCCAGCTGGTCAATTCCAACCCTGGTCACCTGGTAAATACCAACCCTGTCCAGCTGGTCAATACCAACCCTGTCCAACTGGTCAATACCAACCCTGTCCAGCTGGTCAATACCAACCGTGTCCAACTGGTCAATACCAACCCTGTCCAGCTGGTCAATACCAACCCTGTCCAGCTGGTCAATACCAACCCTGTCCAACTGGTCAATACCAACCCTGTCCAGCTGGTCAATACCAACCCTGTCCAGCTGGTCAATACCAACCCTGTCCAACTGGTCAATACCAACCCTGTCCAACTGGTCAATACCAACCCTGACCAGCTGGTCAATACCAACCCTGTCCAGCTGGTCAACACCAACCCTGTCCAGCTGGTCAATGCCAACCCTGTCCAAAATGGTCAATACCAACCCTGTCCAACTGGTCAATACCAACCCTGTCCAACTGGTCAATAACAACCCTGACCAGCTGGTCAATACCAACCCTGTCCAGCTGGTCTATACCAACCCTGTCCAACTGGTCAATACCAACCCTGTCCAACTGGTCAATACCAACCCTGTCCAGCTGGTCAATACCAACCCTGGTCACCTGGTAAATACCAACCCTGTCCAGCTGGTCAATACCAACCCTGTCCAACTGGTCAATACCAACCCTGTCCAACTGGTCAATACCAACCCTGTTCAGCTGGTCAATACTAACCCTGTCCAACTGGTCAATACTAACCCTGTCCAACTGGTCAATACTAACCCTGTCCAGCTGGTCAATACCAACCCTGTCCAGCTGGTCAATACCAACCCTGTCCAGCTGGTCAATACCAACCCTGGTCACCTGGTAAATACCAACCCTGTCCAACTGGTCAATACTAACCCTGTCCAGCTGGTCAATACCAACCGTGTCCAACTGGTCAATACCAACCCTGACCAGCTGGTCAACGCCAACCCTGTCCAACTGGTCAATACCAACCCTGTCCAGCTGGTCAATACCAACCCTGTCCAGCTGGTCAATACCAACCGTGTCCAACTGGTCAATACCAACCCTGTCCAGCTGGTCAATACCAACCCTGTCCAGCTGGTCAATACCAACCGTGTCCAACTGGTCAATACCAACCCTGTCCAGCTGGTCAATACCAACCCTGTCCAGCTGGTCAATACCAACCCTGTCCAACTGGTCAATACCAACCCTGTCCAACTGTTCAATACCAACCCTGACCAGCTGGTCAATACCAACCCTGTCCAGCTGGTCAACACCAACCCTGTCCAGCTGGTCAATACCAACCCTGTCCAAAATGGTCAATACCAACCCTGTCCAACTGGTCAATAACAACCCTGACCAGCTGGTCAATACCAACCCTGTCCAGCTGGTCTATACCAACCCTGTCCAACTGGCCAATACCAACCCTGTCCAACTGGTCAATACCAACCGTGTCCAACTGGTCAATACCAACCCTGACCAACTGGTCAATGCCAACCCTGACCAACTGGTCAATACCAACCCTGGTCACCTGGTCAATACTAACCCTGTCCAGCTGGTCAATGCCAACCCTGACCAACTGGTCAATGCCAACCCTGTCCAGTTGGTCAATACCAACCCTGACCAGCTGGTACATACCAACCCTGTCCAGCTGGTCTATACCAACCGTGTCCAACTGGTCAATACCAACCCTGTCCAACTGGTCAATACCAACCCTGTCCAGCTGGTCTATACCAACCATGTCCAACTGGTCAATACCAACCCTGACCAGCTGGTCAATACCAACCCTGGTCACCTGGTCAATACCAACCCTGTCCAACTGGTCAATACCAACCCTGTCTAGCTGGTCAATACCAACCCTGTCTAGCTAGTCAACACCAACCCTGTCCAGCTGGTCAACACCAACCCTGTCCAACTGGTCAATACCAACCCTGTACAGCTGGTAAATACTAAACCTGTCCAGCTGGTCAATACCAACCCTGTCTAGCTGGTCAATACCAACCCTGTCTAGCTGGTCAATACCAACCCTGGTCACCTGGTCAACACCAACCCTGTCCAGCTGGTCAATACCAACCCTGTCTAGCTGGTCAATACCAACCCTGTCTAGCTGGTCAACACCAACCCTGTCTAGCTGGTCAACACCAACCCTGTCCAGCTGGTCAATACCAACCCTGTCCAGCTGGTCAATACCAACCGTGTCCAACTGGTCAATACCAACCCTGTCCAGCTGGTCAATACCAACCCTGTCCAGCTGGTCAATACCAACCCTGTCCAACTGGTCAATACCAACCCTGTCCAACTGTTCAATACCAACCCTGACCAGCTGGTCAATACCAACCCTGTCCAGCTGGTCAACACCAACCCTGTCCAGCTGGTCAATACCAACCCTGTCCAAAATGGTCAATACCAACCCTGTCCAACTGGTCAATACCAACCCTGTCCAACTGGTCAATAACAACCCTGACCAGCTGGTCAATACCAACCCTGTCCAGCTGGTCTATACCAACCCTGTCCAACTGGCCAATACCAACCCTGTCCAACTGGTCAATACCAACCGTGTCCAACTGGTCAATACCAACCCTGACCAACTGGTCAATGCCAACCCTGACCAACTGGTCAATACCAACCCTGGTCACCTGGTCAATACTAACCCTGTCCAGCTGGTCAATGCCAACCCTGACCAACTGGTCAATGCCAACCCTGTCCAGTTGGTCAATACCAACCCTGACCAGCTGGTACATACCAACCCTGTCCAGCTGGTCTATACCAACCGTGTCCAACTGGTCAATACCAACCCTGTCCAACTGGTCAATACCAACCCTGTCCAGCTGGTCTATACCAACCATGTCCAACTGGTCAATACCAACCCTGACCAGCTGGTCAATACCAACCCTGGTCACCTGGTCAATACCAACCCTGTCCAACTGGTCAATACCAACCCTGTCTAGCTGGTCAATACCAACCCTGTCTAGCTGGTCAACACCAACCCTGTCCAGCTGGTCAACACCAACCCTGTCCAACTGGTCAATACCAACCCTGTACAGCTGGTAAATACTAAACCTGTCCAGCTGGTCAATACCAACCCTGTCTAGCTGGTCAATACCAACCCTGTCTAGCTGGTCAATACCAACCCTGGTCACCTGGTCAACACCAACCCTGTCCAGCTGGTCAATACCAACCCTGTCTAGCTGGTCAATACCAACCCTGTCTAGCTGGTCAACACCAACCCTGTCTAGCTGGTCAACACCAACCCTGTCCAGCTGGTCAACACCAACCCTGACCAACTGGAATGAATGACATTTCAGACAGATTTGGAAAGGAACAGAAAGACACATAGACTTCCGTGTCTCTATTTTTTTGGTTTTCTAAACATAAATGAAGGTCAAGTATTACTGTACTCGCAGTTTGATAGAGGTTGTGATTGGATGATCCCATTTCCTGAGACTACAGTTAGACCACTGAGTGGAACAGGTCTGTACTGCTGAGTGGTGTGTTTACTTACTTTAATGTATACAGTAGTTCTTGGTGGGTGTGTGTGCGTGTGTGTTAGCTACCTGTTTTTGGCGATGAGGGCTTTGATGCGGTCCACTTTCTTTTGTTTGTCAGCCTCCTGCTCTGGACTGAGAGACTCCTCTGGATCTGACTCCACATAACGCTCTGGAATCAACACCTTCTCAGGGACTGAAAGCTGGAGAGAGAAGGAGAGGGAGAGGAGAAGAGGGAGGGAGAGAGGGATTAGTATCAGGGCTGAGGACTGAGAGACTCCTCTGGATCTGACTCCACATAACGCTCTGGAATCAACACCTTCTCAGGGACTGACAGCTAGAGAGAGAAGGAGAGGGAGAGGAGAAGAGGGAGGGAGAGAGGAGTGGAAAGAGAGGGATTAGTATCAGGGCTGAGGACTGAGAGCCTCCTCTGGATCTGACTCTCAGGGACTGACAGCTACTAGAGAGAGAGAGAGATTGAGATAAAATCCATATTATATCAGCAGTTGTCAGAGTGCTAACAGTAACTTAACCTAGACCCCTAAGAACAGGCAGAAGCACACTGGCCAGGAAAACTCCTCAGAGAGAAGAAGCCTACAGAGGAACCAGGCTCAGAGGAAAGAAACCTAGAGAGGAACCAGGCTCAGAGGGTAGAAACCTAGAGAGGAACCAGGCTCAGAGGGAAGAAACCTAGAGAGGAACCAGGCTCAGAGGGAAGAAACCTAGAGAGGAACTGGCTCAGAAGGGAGGCTCATCCATACATACCTCTCTGTCCATGTTGTAGTGGTCAGTGTGTGTGGCCTCTTTAAGGCGTGCTATCTCCTCGGCCGGCGTCTCCTGCTCTCTGACCACTTCCTGTTCTCTGAGTGACGCCTCCAACTCCAGGATGTCACTGCTCATCCCCTCGCCACGCTGACGACGGTTCTGCTGGGAACACAACAACACTTTATCTCCATGAACGAAACCCTGGCGTGTGAACCAACATGTATCTGTTCTGAGATCTGGCACCGCAGGGTTGGGGTCGATTAAAATGGTTTCAATCAGGAGCTTCAAATAGATTAAGGAATTTACTGTACTTCCGACTTGAACTGTATTTAAAATGATATTGTTTCCAATCCCGCAGCACTGTACATGTGGTGCGTGTACCCAGAGACCTATATATCGATGGCTCTGTGTGTACCTACCTGCACGCTGCGGAAGGGGTTCTCCTTGGTGAACGAAGGGCTACGTGACGGTGTTGATGTGGTACTGTGGCTGTGTGTGGTGTAGTCCTGCGGGCTGTTGCAGCTACTTCCTGCCAGGATGTGAAGCCCCTTCTTCTTCTCTCTTAGCGCCCCCTGTTGGTGTCTCCTGATCCTCTCCAGCTGCTCCTCTACACTCATCCTGGATCTGCCACTGTCCTTCTCCACAGCCCCACCAGACAGCTGGTCTACTGCACTATGGGGTCGCTCCTATAGGAGGGAGAGAGAGAGAGAGAGGGAGGGAGGAAGGGACATGGTTAGAGAGAGTCACAGTACACTCATCCTGGATCTGCCACTGTCCTTCTCCACAGCCCCACCAGACAGCTGGTCTACTGCACTATGGGGTCGCTCCTATAGGAGGGAGAGAGAGAGAGAGAGAGGGAGGAAGGGACATGGTTAGAGAGTGTCACAGTACACTCATCCTAGATCTGCCACTGTCCTTCTCCACAGCCCCACCAGACAGCTGCTCTACTGCACTATGGGGTCGCTCCTTTAGGAGGGAGAGAGAGAGAGAGAGGGAGGGAGGAAGGGACATGGTTAGAGAGAGTCACAGTACACTCATCCTGGATCTGCCACTGTCCTTCTCCACAGCCCCACCAGACAGCTGGTCTACTGCACTATGGGGTCGCTCCTATAGGAGGGAGAGAGAGAGAGAGGGAGGGAGGAAGGGACATGGTTAGAGAGAGTCACAGTACACTCATCCTGGATCTGCCACTGTCCTTCTCCACAGACCCACCAGACAGCTGGTCTACTGCACTATGGGGTCGCTCCTATAGGAGGGAGAGAGAGAGAGAGGGAGGGAGGAAGGGACATGGTTAGAGAGAGTCACAGTACACTCATCCTGGATCTGCCACTGTCCTTCTCCACAGCCCCACCAGACAGCTG
This sequence comes from Oncorhynchus clarkii lewisi, assembly GCF_045791955.1. Taxonomy (NCBI): domain Eukaryota; kingdom Metazoa; phylum Chordata; class Actinopteri; order Salmoniformes; family Salmonidae; genus Oncorhynchus; species Oncorhynchus clarkii. The sequence continues at coordinate 90,087,791 of NC_092148.1, forward strand.
GTCTACAGCACTATGGGGTCGCTCCTATAGGAGGGAGAGAGAGAGAGAGAGAGGGAGGGACATGGTTAGAGAGAGTCACAGTACACTCATCCTGGATCTGCCACTGTCCTTCTCCACAGCCCCACCAGACAGCTGGTCTACAGCACTATGGGGGGAATAGAGAGACTTGCTCACAGTAGGACACAGCATTGCACACGGCGTGCACATGGTGCACACACACACACACACACACACACACACACACACACACACACACACACACACACACACACACACACACACACACACACACACACACACACACAGGGATGATGCGAACGCCTGTAATCTCCTGCGGTAAGAAATGACTGATGATGTCAACTCTGAGAAGTTCACTCTCTCCCTCTCAGGTCTGTTCTGTGCTAGAGGGGTTGGGGCCATGGAGGAACTGAGCTGGACAACGTTGCTGTGCGTGTGTCCTGGACCGGATCCTGGCCCTGAGGAGTGGGCCCAACGGCCTGCTGTCAGAACCACTCACTGGATCTCCTCTCTGCTCAACTGAGACAGACTGAGACACACTCCTAGCTCCTATCACTGCAGGCTATGTAGCTGAAATAGACCACAACCTACAGGGACCGGTGACTGAGTGTGTGCGCGCTGTCGGGGAGCAGCTCAAGTTTATGAGGTATGCATGCGCACAAAACACACACACGCCACACCCACATGCACACACACCACACACACAGCTGGCAAACAGGAAAAGTGGGCACAGACAGAAGTCAGCTACACCCTGTCATCCATAACCAGCCTAATAACATGGTGAGTCACTGGAGGGCTTTGGTACTTAGAAATGTGTATAAATCAAGGTTTTCTAAATTTAATTCCAGCCCTGTAGGAGAGCATGAGTCACAGTCCCACCCTAGACCCAGTGTGTGTGTGTGTGTGTGTGTGTGTGTGTGTCAGTGGCAAACCATGACAATAGGACCTAAAATGGACACTTTCATCATGATTTTTCTCAAAATCGTTGTTACGATGTGATATGACGTAGGCCAATGTCATAAGGCCCAGTGCTGAAGTTGAGCCGGATCCTGCCCGTTCAGCATCACCACCTCCACGAGCAAGTAGACCTACTATGGACTCGGCGGGAGAGGGGGACGGGGAGCCGGGGCATCCACCAAACGGAGGCTCAGTTCAAGAACAACCAAACATATAAACCCGTGGTTTGTCATGCAGAATTCAAAGCTGGGTGGTAAAAACAACAGGCAAAAAGGTAGGAAGGTTGGTTGTAGAAAAGACAGGATGGATTTTAAACAGTGGATCGTGCAGTAATATCCTCCACCTCTGATGTCAAAGGGTTTTTAAACATGCCCGAACCAAGACGCGTTTAGTGGCAGCAAGCCTTGTAGACAAGGCTAAAGACGGCACCCAGGTTAACATAGAGGTTAACACAGGTGAACATTGTATACTACTAGGAGACATGTCACCACCATAGATAGTATACTACTAGGAGACATGTCACCACCATAGATAGTATACTACTAGGAGACATGTCACCACCATAGATAGTATACTACTAGGAGACATTTCACCACCATAGATAGTATACTACTAGGAGACATGTCACCACCATAGATAGTATACTACTAGGAGACATTTCACCACCATAGATAGTATACTACTAGGAGACATTTCACCACCATAGATAGTATACTACTACGGGAGCCTTTTCACCACCATAGATAGTATACTACTAGGAGACATTTCACCACCATAGATAGTATACTACTAGGAGACATTTCACCACCATAGATAGTATACTACTACGGGAGCCTTTTCACCACCATAGATAGTATACTACTAGGAGACATTTCACCACCATAGATAGTATACTACTAGGAGACATGTCACCACCATAGATAGTATACTACTAGGAGACATTTCACCACCATAGATAGTATACTACTAGGAGACATTTCACCACCATAGATAGTATACTACTAGGAGACATTTCACCACCATAGATAGTATACTACTAGGAGACATGTCACCACCATAGATAGTATACTACTAGGAGACATGTCACCACCATAGATAGTATACCACTAGGAGACATGTCACCACCATAGACAGTATACTACTAGGAGACATGTCACCACCATAGATAGTATACTACTAGGATACATTTCACCACCATAGATAGTATACTACTAGGAGACATTTCACCACCATAGATAGTATAGTACTAGGATACATTTCACCACCATAGATAGTATACTACTAGGAGACATGTCACCACCATAGATAGTATACTACTAGGAGACATTTCACCACCATAGATAGTATACTACTAGGAGACATGTCACCACCATAGATAGTATACTACTAGGAGACATTTCACCACCATAGATAGTATACTACTAGGAGACATTTCACCACCATAGATAGTATACTACTACGGGAGCCTTTTCACCACCATAGATTGTATACTACTAGGAGACATTTCACCACCATAGATAGTATACTACTAGGAGACATGTCACCACCATAGATAGTATACTACTAGGATACATTTCACCACCATAGATAGTATACTACTAGGAGACATTTCACCACCATAGACAGTATACTACTAGGAGATATTTCACCACCATAGGTAGTATACTACTAGGAGACATTTCACCACCATAGATAGTATACTACTAGGAGACATTTCACCACCATAGAGAGTATATTACTAGGAGACATTTCACCACCATAGATTGTATACTACTAGGAGACATGCCACCACCATAGATAGTATACTACTAGGAGACATGTCACCACCATAGATAGTATACTACTAGGAGACATTTCACCACCATAGATAGTATACTACTAGGAGACATGTCACCACCATAGATAGTGTACTACTAGGAGACATTTCACCACCATAGATAGTATACTACTAGGAGACATGTCACCACCATAGATAGTATACTACTAGGAGACATTTCACCACCATAGATAGTATACTACCAGGAGACATTTCACCACCATAGATAGTATACTACTAGGAGACATGTCACCACCATAGATAGTATACTACTAGGAGACATGTCACCACCATAGATAGTATACTACTAGGAGACATGTCACCACCATAGATAGTATACTACTAGGAGACATTTCACCACCATAGATAGTATACTACTAGGAGACATGTCACCACCATAGATAGTATACTACCAGGAGACATTTCACCACCATAGATAGTATACTACCAGGAGACATGTCACCACCATAGATAGTATACTACTAGGAGACATGTCACCACCATAGATAGTATACTACTAGGAGACATGTCACCACCATAGATAGTATACTACTAGGAGACATGTCACCACCATAGATAGTATACTACTAGGAGACATTTCACCACCATAGATAGTATACTACTAGGAGACATGTCACCACCATAGATAGTATACTACTAGGAGACATGTCACCACCATAGATAGTATACTACTAGGAGACATGTCACCACCATAGATAGTATACTACTAGGAGACATGTCACCACCATAGATAGTATACTACTAGGAGACATGTCACCACCATAGATAGTATACTACTAGGAGACATGTCACCACCATAGATAGTATACTACTAGGAGACATGTCACCACCATAGATAGTATACTACTAGGAGACATGTCACCACCATAGATAGTATACTACTAGGAGACATGTCACCACCATAGATAGTATACTACTAGGAGACATGTCACCACCATAGATAGTATACTACTAGGAGACATGTCACCACCATAGATAGTATACTACTAGGAGACATTTCACCACCATAGATAGTATACTACCAGGAGACATGTCACCACCATAGATAGTATACTACTAGGAGACATGTCACCACCATAGATAGTATACTACTAGGAGACATGTCACCACCATAGATAGTATACTACTAGGAGACATGTCACCACCATAGATAGTATACTACTAGGAGACATGTCACCACCATAGATAGTATACTACTAGGAGACATGTCACCACCATAGATAGTATACTACTAGGAGACATGTCACCACCATAGATAGTATACTACTAGGAGACATGTCACCACCATAGATAGTATACTACTAGGAGACATGTCACCACCATAGATAGTATACTACTAGGAGACATGTCACCACCATAGATAGTATACTACTAGGAGACATGTCACCACCATAGATAGTATACTACTAGGAGACATGTCACCACCATAGATAGTATACACCATAGATAGTATACTACTAGGAGACATGTCACCACCATAGACAGTATACTACTAGGAGACATGTCACCACCATAGATAGTATACTACTAGGATACATTTCACCACCATAGATAGTATACTACTAGGAGACATTTCACCACCATAGATAGTATAGTACTAGGATACATTTCACCACCATAGATAGTATACTACTAGGAGACATGTCACCACCATAGATAGTATACTACTAGGAGACATTTCACCACCATAGATAGTATACTACTAGGAGACATGTCACCACCATAGATAGTATACTACTAGGAGACATTTCACCACCATAGATAGTATACTACTAGGAGACATTTCACCACCATAGATAGTATACTACTACGGGAGCCTTTTCACCACCATAGATTGTATACTACTAGGAGACATTTCACCACCATAGATAGTATACTACTAGGAGACATGTCACCACCATAGATAGTATACTACTAGGATACATTTCACCACCATAGATAGTATACTACTAGGAGACATTTCACCACCATAGACAGTATACTACTAGGAGATATTTCACCACCATAGGTAGTATACTACTAGGAGACATTTCACCACCATAGATAGTATACTACTAGGAGACATTTCACCACCATAGAGAGTATATTACTAGGAGACATTTCACCACCATAGATTGTATACTACTAGGAGACATGCCACCACCATAGATAGTATACTACTAGGAGACATGTCACCACCATAGATAGTATACTACTAGGAGACATTTCACCACCATAGATAGTATACTACTAGGAGACATGTCACCACCATAGATAGTGTACTACTAGGAGACATTTCACCACCATAGATAGTATACTACTAGGAGACATGTCACCACCATAGATAGTATACTACTAGGAGACATTTCACCACCATAGATAGTATACTACCAGGAGACATTTCACCACCATAGATAGTATACTACTAGGAGACATGTCACCACCATAGATAGTATACTACTAGGAGACATGTCACCACCATAGATAGTATACTACTAGGAGACATGTCACCACCATAGATAGTATACTACTAGGAGACATTTCACCACCATAGATAGTATACTACTAGGAGACATGTCACCACCATAGATAGTATACTACCAGGAGACATTTCACCACCATAGATAGTATACTACCAGGAGACATGTCACCACCATAGATAGTATACTACTAGGAGACATGTCACCACCATAGATAGTATACTACTAGGAGACATGTCACCACCATAGATAGTATACTACTAGGAGACATGTCACCACCATAGATAGTATACTACTAGGAGACATTTCACCACCATAGATAGTATACTACTAGGAGACATGTCACCACCATAGATAGTATACTACTAGGAGACATGTCACCACCATAGATAGTATACTACTAGGAGACATGTCACCACCATAGATAGTATACTACTAGGAGACATGTCACCACCATAGATAGTATACTACTAGGAGACATGTCACCACCATAGATAGTATACTACTAGGAGACATGTCACCACCATAGATAGTATACTACTAGGAGACATGTCACCACCATAGATAGTATACTACTAGGAGACATGTCACCACCATAGATAGTATACTACTAGGAGACATGTCACCACCATAGATAGTATACTACTAGGAGACATGTCACCACCATAGATAGTATACTACTAGGAGACATGTCACCACCATAGATAGTATACTACTAGGAGACATTTCACCACCATAGATAGTATACTACCAGGAGACATGTCACCACCATAGATAGTATACTACTAGGAGACATGTCACCACCATAGATAGTATACTACTAGGAGACATGTCACCACCATAGATAGTATACTACTAGGAGACATGTCACCACCATAGATAGTATACTACTAGGAGACATGTCACCACCATAGATAGTATACTACTAGGAGACATGTCACCACCATAGATAGTATACTACTAGGAGACATGTCACCACCATAGATAGTATACTACTAGGAGACATGTCACCACCATAGATAGTATACTACTAGGAGACATGTCACCACCATAGATAGTATACTACTAGGAGACATGTCACCACCATAGATAGTATACTACTAGGAGACATTTCACCACCATAGATAGTATACTACCAGGAGACATGTCACCACCATAGATAGTATACTACTAGGAGACATGTCACCACCATAGATAGTATACTACTAGGAGACATGTCACCACCATAGATAGTATACTACTAGGAGACATGTCACCACCATAGATAGTATACTACTAGGAGACATGTCACCACCATAGACAGTAAACTACTTGGCTTGGTATTTTGTATTTTATTAAGATCCTCATTAGCTATTGCAAAAGCAGCAGCTACTCTTCCTGGGGTCCACATGAAACATGACATAATACAGAACATCAATAGACAAGAACAGCTCAAGGACTGAATTACATACATTTTTAAAAAGGCACACGTGGCCTACATATCAATGCATACACAGAAACTATCTAGGTCAAATAGGGGAGAGGCGTTGTACCGAGAGGTGTTGCTTTATCTGTTTTTTGAAACCAGGTTTGCTGTTTATTTGAGCAATATGAGATGGAAGGGAGTTCCATGGAATAATGGCTCTATATAATACTGTACGTTTTCTTGAATTTGTTGTGGATTTGGGGACAATGTAAAGACCCCTGGTGGCATGTCTGGTGGGATAAGTGTGTGTGTCAGAGCTGGTGTGTAAGTTGACTGTGCAAACAATTTGGGATTTCCAACACATTGTTTCTTATAAAAAGAAGAAGTGGTGCAGTCAGTCTCTCCTCAACTCTCAGCCAAGAGGGACTGGGGATGCATAGTATTTATATCAGCCCTCTGATTACTATGATGAGCAAGACGTTCCGTTCTGTTCTGGACCAGCTGCAGCTTAACTAGGTCTTTCCTTGCAGCACTGGACCACAACGACTGTTGTCACACATTTAGCTTTTTATCAAATGTGGTCAACCTAAACAGAATGCATGAAATAAGAGACTGTTTACACAGTTCATGGTAGCCAACACCACTATCACCAAAAGACGACAACAACAGTGTCACATCAAAGGTGACAGGCTCATAGTGCTGAAAGGGCAGCGACCATAATACAAGTCCTCTCCCTGACGCAGGAGGATAGGTTGTTTAGGTCAAACACATAGACACTCCCTGACGCAGGAGGATAGGTCGTTTAGGTCAAACACATAGACACTCCCTGACGCAGGAGGATAGGCCGTTTAGGTCAAACACATAGACACTCCCTGACGCAGGAGGAGAGGCCGTTTAGGTCAAACACATAGACACTCCCTGACGCAGGAGGATAGGTCGTATAAATATATATATATATATTTGTAAATTGAAAATGTCATAGACTCACCATGCGTGGGTCTGGCCTCCCTCCCCTCCTCAGGGTGACGTAGGAGTTGATGCTGGAGGAATTTGGCATGTTGGGAGATTTGGTTCTGGGCGGAACGATGCCAACGGGGTAGGACATTCCTGGAGGGAGAACAGTGAGCAAGCAGAGCGTCAGTAATTAATCATTAACATTCCGTAACCAAGTCACACAGTCGTTACATTTCTGACACACAGCTTGAATAGATTTATGTGACTGACTGTCAAGGCTCTCCGATGACATTTTTTTTTACAAGGAGCACATGCTCCTGAATTGAAAGAATGTAGAAGAGCACAAATACATTTAGGAGCATAACAAAAGTAAGGTTTAAATAAAAAAGACAAGAAAAATTGACAATAGTATTCACAATGAGAGGACAACAAACCAACCAACCATATAATACAAACAAAACCAGTCAAGTAAACTGGCAAAACCTCCCAGACGACAGAAACCAATCACATAATACAAACAAAACCAGTCAAGTAAACTGGCATAACCTCCCAAACGACAGAAACCAATCATATAGGAGCACACAAATACATTCCAAATCAAATCAAATGTTATTTGTCCTATGCACCGAATACAACAGAGGTAGACCTTACCGTGAAATGCTTACTTACGAGCCCTTAACCAACAACGCAGTTTTCCAGAAAATAGACTAAACTAAAGTTACAAAATAAATATAAATAAATATGTGTGGGGGTACAGGTTAGTCGAGGTCATTTGTACATGTAGGTTGGGGTAACGTGACTATGCATAGATAATAAACAGTGAATAGCAGCAGCATAATGGGGGGTCAATGCAAATAGTCCAGATGGCCATTTAAATCATTGCAATAGAAGTCTTTTGAGCAGGAGAGTTTTTATGATAAGAAGTTACTAAAAGTTCATGGTCAAAAGGTTGTAGGCTAAATCCATGTTCAATGTTCCCTTCAAGTACTTCAGTCGGATGAGTCCAAAACATCCAGTTGAATCACATGTTGGTGTGGTGAGTGCATTCAGACATCACGTGTATAAAACAACTCACGCCGGGGGGGGGGTGCCGTTACGAGATATTTAGAACTCACATGTGAAAAGGTTAAAGGTTAAAGGAATGATTCCATAAATTTTTTTTCAAATTAACTGCCAATATGGCAACATTCCACTCAAACAACGCAGTCCATCCACAGCCAAACACTGAAATCAGTACATGAGGGGACTTAGACAAGTTGTACATGCTACAACAACACTCTAGTTCAGACATTTATGCTCTGGTTTACATGTATTTTAGACAGAAAATGGGTATAAAAACAATTATATACAGCAGTAGAGCTCTAGACTGCTTTTCCAACTGAGAGACGCAAACAGTGATTCATAATGAATATTGTTTTTGTAACTCTTTTTCTCCCCAATTGGTAGTTGCAGTCAGTACAGTCTCATCGCTGCAATTCCCCTACGGACTCAGGAGAGGTCGAGAGCCGTGTGTCATCCGATACACAACCAAGCCGCACTTGACATGATGCCCACTTAACCAGGAAGAAGGTTTCCAGAGGAAACACCGGAAACCTGGTGACTGTGTCAGCGTGCACTGCGCCAGGCCCGCCACAGGAGACGCTAGTGCGCGATGGAACATCACTGGCGGCCAAACCCTCCCCTTACCTGGACGACGATGGGCCAATTGTGCACCGCCCCATGGGTCTCCCGGTCGCAGCCTGGACTTGAACCAGGATCTGGCACAGATAGCGCCACTCTAGTGCCTAAGACCACTGCACCACTCGGGAGGCCCCTTGATCCATTATTTTTTATGTGTGTACTTAATCCTTGGTGTTTGAAGGGTCTCTGGTCTCAGCGTGTGTGTGTGTGTGTGTGTGTACCTTTTGTGTTTGCTGGGTCTCTGTCAGACTGTTCTGATCTGTCCTCTCCGTTGGTTTCATCCACCTCTGCTACGGTGGTCAACTCTGGTTCACTCTTATACAGCCTGTAGTCAGGACCCTACAGGGAAAGAGGAGAGAGAGGTCAGGACCCTACAGGGAGAGAGGAGAGAGAGAGGTCAGGACCCTACAGGGAGAGAGGAGAGAGAGAGGTCAGGACCCTACAGGGAAAGAGGAGAGAGAGAGAGGTCAGGACCCTACAGGGAGAGCGGAGAGAGAGAGGTCAGGACCCTACAGGGGGAGATGAGAGAGAGAGAGGTCAGGACCCTACAGGGGGAGAGGAGAGAGAGAGGGGTCAGGACCCTACAGGGGGAGAGGAGAGAGAGAGATCAGGACCCTACAGGGAGAGAGGAGAGAGAGAGGGGTCAGGACCCTACAGTGGGAGAGCAGAGAGAGAGAGGTCAGGACCCTACAGGGAGAGAGGAGAGAGAGGTCAGGAACTTACAGGAGGAAAGAGAGGTCAGTACACACACTGACATGAGGAAAGATGGGTAAAGAAATTATTCACAGCGAAGACATGCTGATAAGTTTAAATCTTAAATCTTAAATTTCAAAGGAAATGGACAACAGTATTCAAATGAGCTGAAAATGAGAGGACAACAAACTAACCAACCGTAAAATACAAACAAAACCAGTCAAGTCAAATTAAATAACTGCCAAAACGACAACGGAAACAAAAAACAAAACAAACGAACAGAAATGTGGATGATTCACAAAGCAAGCTGAAGTAATATCAGATGTTTGACGATCAGCAGCAGCAAACGCTGGACGGTCCTCATGATGAAATAAAACATGACCAAAAAACACATCCACATTTATGAGCAGCAAGGATCCAGGGAAAACTCCCAAAAATAATGAAAAAGTTCACCAAAATGATATTGAAAAAGGGGAAATGTGAATGATTCACAAATCAAGCGGGTAAAGGAAAACAATATGATGAGGAACACTGAAAATAATCCCAAAATATGTCCACCAATATGATGGTGAAATAAATCAAGAGGGATCAGGCAAAGATGAGGGATGACAGCACAGGGTTGAGTCATGCTGCCATTAGTCAGAGGTCGACAGCTTACGCTGTGTGTTCCGTTCCTCTGGCCGGCCTTCCTGTCCCTGTCCTCTGGACTCCGGTGTGGTGGCGGTGGGGGTGCCGGTCGCCCGCTGGAGGCAACACGAGAGGGGAGGGGGGGTACAGCAGGGCTGTTGGGCTCGTAGGCCTGGGGTAAGGGCGGTCTTGGGGGAGCTGAGAGGTCCTCCACCTCCTCCTAGAGATGTTATTTAACCTTTATTTATACAACATTGCTTTGAAAAGGAGCTTGTCTCAGTAAATGTGGCAGCAATAACATTTTTGAGGAGAATTAAGCTGCCTACCTGAACCTTTCTTTAAAATTACAACTTTTTATTTATAACAGGTTGTACTCATTAGCCATTTTTATCATTAACTTTTTCCAGCGATATTTTTGTCGACATTTAGAAAGTTTGCCCAGAAAATACATTTCCTGCTGCTGTGCGTTTCCAGTGAACTGTCTTGTGTTGATAAAAACAGCTGGAAAGTTATGATGTCACACCTTATAAAAAAAGATGGATTTTTCACAAAAACACAGGAATGTCGAGAGAAGAAACAACGTGGTTGATGTGTTTCCTTGATCCATTTAGATAAATTGCACATGAATTAACTGGCCATAGCCTGTATGTAGCCCGCAAAAACCAGCATGGATAATACAAACTAAATATAACATAAAGACTAAAGATAATATAAAGACTAAAGATAATATAAAGACTAAAGATAATATAAAGACTAAAGATAATATAGAGACTAAAGATAATATAAAGACTAAAGATAATATAAAGACTAAAGATAATATAGAGACTAAAGATAATATAAAGACTAAAGATAATATAGAGACTAAAGATAATATAGAGACTAAAGATAATATAAAGACTAAAGTTAATATAGAGACTAAAGATAATATAAAGACTAAAGATAATATAAAGACTAAAGATAATATAAAGACTAAAGATAATATAAAGACTAAATATAATATAAAGACTAAAGATAATATAAAGACTAAAGATAATATAGAGACTAAAGATAATATAAAGACTAAAGATAACATAAAGACTCAACATTTGCCATATTCTAATAATTATCAGGGTCCGTTTCATGGTGACACTTACACTCCTGTATATCTGTAATCATTGGATGATAAAACTTGCATCCAGCCAATCAGAAAAGCAAGGCGATGCAATTTAGGCATTCTTGAAAGTCAGGACAATCTTTGTCCTGCAAATAAATATTATCCTTTTTTAAAGAGTTGAATAAATTGATTTTGCAAGCAGTAGGGCATTTAGAATGAAATGTGCAGCTTTACAGTTAGCCTACGTGATAACATCACGGCAATCAGCATTTATTTAAAAAACACTGTTTCCATTATCATTTATCACAAAGACAATTAGACAAAAGAAAAATCCCCCTGTTGAACAGATAAAAAAGCGATGTGGATCTTTACAACATGTCTCTCCTACAGCTGACGTTTTCGTCTTTGCGACATTTCTCTTTGTTCTAATAAACCTGGAGACCTGCGTGGTGACGACACCTGTTTAACGCGGAAGAGCTCAACAACATCACAAACTGGTAAACAAACTAATAAAGACGTGCAAGGCAGAGACTCAACAGGATATAGGAGTAGTTGACACATGAGCCCCACAGTCCTGCCTGTGGGGTAACTACTAGCCAGCCAGACCGAGACACAGTAGGGACGACGAAGGTCAGTGACTCGGACACATTCAGCCACACAGCAGAGCACAACGGGGTCGTCTTACATGGGGATTTACACAACCCTCCACTACCTGTTCAATATAACCATCCTCATACTGTACAACCAACGAGTCTAGTCGACGTGTGTGTGTGTGTGTGTGTGTGTGTATGCGTGTGTGTTTGTGTGTGTGAGTGTGTGTGTGAGTGTGTATGCGTGTGTGTGTGAGTGTGTATGAGTGTGTGTTTGCGTGTGTGTGAGTGTGTGTGTGTGAGTGAGTGTGTGAGTGTGTGTGTATGTGTGTGTGTTCACGTGTGTGTGAATGTGTGTGTGTGTGTGTGTGAGTGTGTATGCGTGTGTGTTTGTGTGTGTGAGTGTGTGTGTGAGTGTGTATGCGTGTGTGTGTGAGTGTGTATGAGTGTGTGTTTGCGTGTGTGTGAGTGTGTGTGTGTATGTGAGTGTGTGTGTATGCGTGTGTGTTTGCGTGTGTGTGAGTGTGTGTGTGTGTGTGTGAGTGTATGCGTGCCTGTCTGTCCAGCCGTGTGCGTGCTTGCTAGCATTTTCTCTGGTCCTCACCTCACTCTTGTGTATGTTGGAGATGGGTGTGGAGCCGTAGTGTCCCTGCGTGTCTGTGTGTCTCTGGGTCTTGTTCTTGTTGAGGGCCTCCATCACGTCCTGGATCCTCCACAGCTCCTTCTGGATGTGGACATGCTGATGGCTGGGAGGCTCCGTCTGAACACACACACACAGCTTGTAAATTAAATATGTCAATTGGACAGAAAGAAAAAGAGAGAGAAAGAGGGAGGGGGAGAGAGAGGGGGGGAGAGAAAGAGAGAGAAAGAGAGGGAGGGAGAGAGAGAGAGAGAGAGAGAGAGAGAGAGAGAGAGAGAGAGAGGGGGAAAGAGAGAGAGACAGAGAGAGAGAGAGGGAGGGAGAGAGAGAGAGAGAGAGAGAGAGAGAGAGAGGGGGAAAGAGAGAGAGACAGAGAGAGAGAGAAAGAGGGAGGGGGAGAGAGAGAGGGGAAGGGAGAGAGAGAGAGAGAGAGAGAGAGAGAGAGAGAGAGAGGGGAGGGGGGAATATTTCCAGGCCCAGGGACATGTACTAGTCTGTGGTGACCTAAATGCCAGAACTGGACAAGAACCTTCCACCCTCAGCACACAGGGGGACAAACACCTACCAGGAGGTTGCAGCATTCCCTCCCCCATATACCCCCTTAGGCACATCCAACACAACATAACTAACAAAAACGGGTCACAACTCCTGCAGCTCTGTCACACGCTGGGTATGTACATAGTCAATGGTAGGCTTCGAGGGGACTCCTATGGTAGTGACACCTATAGCTCATCTCTTGTCAGTAGTACTGTAGACTACTTTATCACCGACCTCAACCCAGAGTCTCACAGAGCGTTCACAGTCAGTCCACTGACACCCTTATCAGATGACAGAAGAATCACACTCTACTTGAACAGAGCAATACTCAGTCATGAAGCATCAAAGCCACAGGAACTGAATAATATTAAGAAATGCTATAGATGGAAGGAAAGTAGTATGGAATGCCAAAAAACTATGAAGAATCTCAAATATAAAATATGTTCTGATTTGTTTAACAATTTGTTGGTTACTACATGATTCCATATAAGTTATTTCATAGTTTTGATGTCTTCACTATTATTCTGCAATGTAGAAAACAGTAAAAAATAAAGAAAACCCCTGGAATGAGTCGGTGTGTCCAAACTTTTGACTGGTACTGTAGATATTCTGCACAGATTCTGTCAGACCTGGGCCCTGACAGACCTGGGCCCTGACAGTGAATCTCAGTAAGACCAAAATAATGGTTTTCCAAAAAAGGTCCAGTCACCAGGACCTCAAATACAAATTCCATCTAGACACTGTTGCCCTAGAGCACACAAAAAACTATACATACCTTGGCCTAAACATCAGCGCCACAGGTAACTTCTACAAAGCTGTGAACGATCTGAGAGACAAGGCAAGAAGGGCCTTCTTTGCCATCAAAAGGAACATCAAATTCAACATACAAATTAGGATCTGGCTTAAAATACTTGAATCAGTCATATAGCCCATTGCCCTTCATGGTTGTGAGGTCTGGGGTCTGCTCACCAACCAAGAATGGAGAAAATGGGACAAACACCAAATTGTGACTGCATGCAGAATTCGGCAAAAATATCCTCCGTGTACAACGTAGAACACCAAATAATGCATGCAGAGCAGAATTAGGCCGATACTCACTAATTATCAAAATCCAGAAAATAGCTGTTAAATTCTACAACCACCTAAAAGGAAGCGATTCCCAAACCTTCCATAACAAAGCCATCACCTACAGAGAGATGAACCTGGAGAAGAGTCCCCTAAGCATGCTGGTCCTGGGGCTCTGTTCACAAACACAAACACACCCCACAGAGCCCCAGGACAGCAACACAAGGCTATGTGCACACTGCCCACAAAACGAGGTGAAAACTGAGCTGCACTTCCTAACCTCCTGCCAAATGTATGACCATATCAGACACATATTTCCCTCAGATTACACAGACCCACAAAGAATTAGAAAACAAAACCAATTTTGATAAACTCCCATATCTACTAGGTGAAATACCACAGTGTGCCATCACAGCAGCAAGATTTGTGACCTGTTGCCATAAGAAAAGGTCAACCAGTGAAGAACAAACACCATTGTAAATACAACCCATATTTATGCTTATTTATTTTCGCTTTTGTCCTTTAACCATTTGTACATTGTTACAACAATGTATATATATACATAATATGACATTTGTAATGTCTTTATTCTTTTGAAACTTCTGTGAGTGTAATGTTTACTGTTCATTTTTATTGTTTACAGTATTTCACTTTTGTTTATTTTCTATTTCACTTGTTTTGCTAACATGTGTTTCCCAATAAAGCCCCTTGAATCGAATTGAGAGAGAAAGGTGAGCAGTGTGCTCTTATCTATCTCAGAGAATCCTTCCATTAGGCCTGAGGCTGAGGGAAAAGAGAAGCAGACAATAAGACACACTCTGCTGATGACAGGCTTGTGTGTGTGTGTGTGTGTGTGTGTGTGTGTGTGTGTGTGTGTGTGTGTGTGTGTGTGTGTGTGTGTGTGTGTGTGTGTGTGTGTGTGTGTGCGTGCGTGCGTGGGTGGGTGTGTGTGTGTGTGTGTGTGTGTGCGCGTGCGTGCGAGTGTGTGTGTGTGTGTGTGAAGGGCATAGAGGCTGAGGCTGCCATCTCTTTGAGGCTACAATAATGAATCTGGGCTCTGACTGAGGAATACATTAATCAAGAATGGTGGGAAGAAGAAGGCTTTTTTTCTGTCTAAATGAACAGAGAGAGAACAAGAGAGAGATATTAAAGAGAGAAAGAGATAAATAAAAGAGAGGGAGAGAGAGAAAGAAACTTCTGTACGTGTAATGTTTACTGTTAATTTTTATTGTTTATTTCACTTTTGTTTATTATCTACCTCACTTGCTTTGGTAATGTTAACATATGTTTCCCATGCCAATAAAGCCCCTTGAATTGAATTGAGAAAATTGAGAGAGACACAGCTAAAAGAGCACGAGATAAATTCCTGTAGTTCCATTCCTGTAGTTCCATTCCTGTAGTTCCATTCCTGTAGTTCTTACTCCCTCGCAATTTTACCCCATCTATCCATCCAGCCATCCATCCACCCACTCGCCCACCCATCCCTCCATCTACCCATCCCTCCATCCATCCACCCATCCCTCCATCTACCCATCCCTCCATCTACCCATCCCTCCCTCCCTCCATCCATCCATCCACCCATCCCTCCATCCATCCCTCCATCTACCCATCCCTCCATCCCTCCATCCGTGGATGGGTGGATGGATGGATGGGTGGATGGATGGACGGAGGGATGGGTGGATGGATGGGTGGATGGACGGAGGGATGGGTGGATGGATGGATGGGTGGATGAGTGGATGGGTGGATGAGTGGATGGGTGGGTGGATGGGAGTACAATTGCGAGGTAGTAAGAACTACAGGAATGGATGGATGGGAGTAAAATTACCTCACTAACAGGAAACCCTTAATATTTCTCGATGGCTACAGTCACACAGGGTGTTCCCCAGGGCTCGGTGCTGGGACCCCTATTCTTCATCAACTACATACTCCCACAGAGTAAGGTGGGGGTTGTTGTGGTTTACCTGAGGGCTCCCCAGGGCCTCTAGCTGCTCCAGCAGGTTGTCCTTGGCCAATGAGACGTCTCCCTCCAGCTTCTCATACTCCCTCCACGACCGCTCCAACTCCTGGGGTAGGGAAAGAGAGTTCACTAACTCTCCTCTCTGGTAAGATTTCAGTGTGTTTGTATCTGCGTGTAGAGTGGATATATGTATTAACTCACAGTGTTGACTCGTGACAGTTCTCTACAGGTGCTGAGCAGGCCACTTTGCAGCACGTCTCTCTGCTGGATAACACTGTGTACGGCTGCTGGGTTATCAGCACTCATCTCTATCTCCTGACTGGCCGACAGCAGGGCTGTCTCCAGGGTGTGCTGTAGACGGGACCACCGTTACATATTGGAAAAGTTCACTTCAGGCACTGGAACACAGTGTCATTATAAACATGACATCTTGTATCTCTGGATGACAAGTCTCAAAAGGCAGTGTAATTGTCCATGCCATTTTCCAACACTTATGATAGGTGTCATGACATGTTGACAAAAATCACCAAGTAGCCAAAGCTTTATGACAGCTACATATTGGGCCCACTTGTTGAATGCAGTACGTGGTGAATAGATAGTGCCAGACAGACAACAACATGGTGCACTGTAGACAGATCCTTTACCTTCTCTCTGTGTAGCTGCTGGAGCTTGTCCTCACGTATCCTCACAACCTTGTCCTGTTCACACAACCTGCTCAGCTTGGCCTAAGGAGAAACATCATTATGGGTCATTAAATCAGATAGTACAGGTTATCTTTCTAGAGATCAGATAGCACAGGTTATCTTTCTAGAGATCAGATAGCCCAGGTTATCTTTCTAGAGATCAGATAGCCCAGGTTATCTTTCTAGAGATCAGATAGCCCAGGTTATCATTCTAGAGAAAACAACACAGGTTATCTTTCTGGAGATCAGATAGCCCAGGTTATCTTTCTAGAGATCAGATAGCCCAGGTTATCTTTCTAGAGATCAGATAGCCCATGTTATCTTTCTGGAAATCAGATAGCCCAGGTTATCTTTCTAGAGATCAGATAGCCCAGGTTATCATTCTAGAGAAAACAACACAGGTTATATTTCTAGAGATCAGATAGCCCAAGTTATCATTCTAGAGAAAACAACACAGGTTATCTTTCTAGAGATCAGATAGCCCAGGTTATCTTTCTAGAGATCAGATAGCCCAGGTTATCTTTCTAGAGATCAGATAGCCCAGGTTATCTTTCTAGAGATCAGATAGCCCAGGTTATCATTCTAGAGAAAACAACACAGGTTA
>NC_092148.1:90110589-90130589 GCF_045791955.1 Oncorhynchus clarkii lewisi
AGAGAAGAGATAGGAATGAGAGAAGAGATAGGAATGAGAGAAGAGAAAGGAATGAGAGAAGAGAAAGGAATGAGAGAAGAGAAAGGAATGAGAGAAGAGAAAGGAATGAAAGGAATGAGAGAAGAGGATTTTGATTTGATTAGGATCCCCATTCGCAGACGCCAATGGCGACAGCTAGTCTTACTGGGTTCCAACACATAATGAAAAAGACATTACAGACTTTACAATTTACATCCAGTACATGTAAAAACATGAACATGTAGTGTGTGTGTGTATCTATCAGTTCCACATACATGTCAGTACATACACACAACAAGTAGGTCACATTAGATAGAAGAGGAGAGGAGAGGAAAGAGAGGAGAGGAAAGAGAAGAGGAGAGCGAGAAGAGGAGGGAGAAGATGTGAGGAAAGAGAGAAGAGCATGGAAGAGAGGAAATAGAGAAGAGGAGAGGAGAGAGAAGAGGAGAGAGAGAAGATGTGAGGAAAGAGAGAAGAGGAGAGAGAGAATAGAAGAGGAAAGAGAGAAGCGGAGAGAGAGAGAGAACAGAAGTGAAAAGAGAGAAGAGGAGAGGAAAGAGAGAAGAGGAGAGAAGACGAGAGGAAAGAGAAGAGGAGAGAAGACAAGAGGAAAGAGAGAAGAGGAGAGGAGAGAAGAGGAGAGAAGAGGAGAGAGAGGAAAGAGAGAAGAGGAGAGAAGAGAAGAGGAGAGAGAGGAGAGGAGAGAAGAGGAGAGGAGAGAAGATGAGAGAAGAGGAGAGGAGAGGAGAGAAGAGAAGAGGAGGAGAGGGGAGGGGAGAGGAGAGGAGAGGAGGAGAGGAGAGGAGGAGAGGAGAGGAGGAGAGAGGAGAGGAGGAGAGGAGAGGAGGAGAGGAGGAGAGGAGAGGAGAGGAGGAGAGGAGAGGAGAGGAGAGGAGAGGAGGAGAGGAGGAGAGGAGAGGAGGAGAGGAAGAGGAGGAGAGGAGAGGAGAGGAGGAGAGGAGAGGAGGAGAGGAGAGGAGAGGAGAGGAGAGGAGGAGAGGAGAGGAGAGGAGAGGAGAGGAGGAGAGGAGAGGAGAGGAGAGGAGAGGAGAGGAGAGGAGAGGAGAGGAGAGGAGAGGAGAGGAGAGGAGAGGAGAGGAGAGAAAGAAAAGGATCGAGGCAAAGGAAAGTTAGGCATTAGAAACAGGCAGACAGGCAGAAAGAGAGACAGGAAAAAAAGAGACAGGCAGAGAGGAAGACAGGCAGAGAGCGAGGCAGGCAGACAGCGAAGCAGGCAGACAGCAAAGCAGGCAGACAGCGAGGCAGGCAGACAGCGAGACAGGCAGAGAGCGAGACAGGCAGAGAGCGAGACAGGCAGAGAGGGAGACTGGCAGAGAGGGAGAATGGCAGAGAGGGAGACAGGCAGAGAGCGAGACAGGCAGAGAGCGAGGCAGGCAGACAGCGAGGCAGGCAGACAGCGAGGCAGGCAGACAGCAAGACAGTCAAGAAAAGACAATGTAAGGTAAATATGTAAATTATAGATAGATGGATACAAGGACAAACTGTTGGAGATGAGACAGGGAATGGGCGTAGATCAGAGCCCTGCACGGGCATGAACTTTACACCCGAGCCCAACCCATGCCCACAACGCTTAGGCCCTACCCTACCCAGGCCCAAATGCTTCTGTCAAATTTAAGGCCCGGCCCTGCCCAGCCCGAAACCAGAAATAACTTCCTCCCTTAGTAAATCCATTAGCTGATCCTCTCTGTCTGTCACTGTCTCCCGGTGCCTAGCTCACTCTGCATGCGCTCTGCTCATGGCAGCTCTGAATCTGTGAGAAACCATAGCAACGGCTTCGCTTGGGCTGCTCCGCTCAATGAAGAGACAGGAGAGCAGTTAGCTACTTTTCATCACCCTAAACAAAGACAACTCAACATTATTATTTTCTTTGAAATAATATCTCCTGCGTTATATCTTTAGGTTGACGCACTTCTGACACCATGTTATGATCTTAGTCAGATGTGACTGTATTGCAGCAGCAGAGCCCGAGCAAATGGCTCAGCTTCAAAATGTTACCCAAGTTATTGATGAGACAACAGACCCTACCATACCCTAGTTAATGATGAAACAACATACCCTACCATACCCTAGTTATTGATGAGACAACAGACCCTACCATACCCTAGTTAATGATGAAACAACAGACCCTACCATACCCTAGTTATTGATGAGACAACAGACCCTACCATACCCTAGTTAATGATGAAACAACAGACCCTACCATAACCTAGTTAATGATGAAACAATAGACCCTACCATACCCTAGTTAATGATGAGACAACAGACCCTACCGTACCCTAGTTAATGATGAAACAACAGACCCTACCATACCCTAGTTATTGATGAGACAACAGACCCTACCGTACCCTAGTTAATGATGAGACAACAGACCCTACCGTACCCTAGTTATTGATGAGACAACAGACCCTACCGTACCCTAGTTATTGATGATGCTACAGGCCCTACCCGGTCCTAGTTATTGATGAGACAACAGACCCTACCGTACCCTAGTTATTGATGAGACAACAGACCCTACTGTACCCTAGTTGTTGATGAGACAACAGACCCTACCATACCCTAGTTAACGATGAGACAACAGACCCTACAGTACCCTAGTTAATGATGAGACAACAGACCCTACCGTACCCTAGTTAATGATGAGACAACAGACCCTACCGTACCCTAGTTGTTGATGAGACAACAGACCTTACCGTACCCTAGTTATTGATGAAACAACAGACCCTACTGTACCCTAGTTATTGATGAGACAACAGACCCTACCGTACCCTAGTTATTGATGAAACAACAGACCCTACCATACCCTAGTCAATGATGAGACAACAGACCCTACCGTACCCTAGTTATTGATGAGACAACAGACCCTACCGTACCCTAGTTAATGATGAGACAACAGACCCTACCGTACCCTAGTTATTGATGAGACAACAGACCCTACCGTACCCTAGTTAATGATGAGACAACAGACCCTACCATACCCTAGTTAATGATGAGACAACAGACCCTACCGTACCCTAGTTATTGATGAGACAGCAGTCCCTACCGGTCCTAGTTATCGATGAGACAACAGGAACTACCCGGCCGGTCCTAGTTATCGATGAGACAACAGACCCTACCCGGTCCTAGTTATTGATGAGACAACAGACCCTACCGTACCCTAGTTAATGATGAGACAACAGGCCCTACCGTACCCTAGTTATTGATGAGACAACAGACCCTACCGTACCCTAGTTATTGATGAGACAACAGACCCTACCGTACCCTAGTTAATGAGACAACAGACCCTACCGTACCCTAGTTAATGATGAGACAACAGGCCCTACCGTACCCTAGTTATTGATGAGACAACAGACCCTACCGTACCCTAGTTATTGATGAGACAACAGACCCTACCGTACCCTAGTTAATGAGACAACAGACCCTACCGTACCCTAGTTAATGATGAGACAACAGACCCTACCGTACCCTAGTTTTTGATGAGACAGCAGTCCCTACCCGGTCCTAGTTATCGATGAGACAACAGGCCCTACCCGGTCCTAGTTATCGATGAGACAACAGACCCTACCCGGTCATTGTTATCGATGAGACAATAGGCCCTACCGTACCCTAGTTATCAATGAGACAACAGGCCCTACCCGGTCCTAGTTATCGATGAGACAACAGGAACTACACGGCCGGTCCTAGTTATCGATGAGACAACAGACCCTACCCGGTCCTAGATATCGATGAGACAACAGGCCCTACCCGGTCCTAGTTATCGATGAGACAACAGGCCCTACCCGGTCCTAGTTATTGATGAGACAACAGACCCTACCGTACCCTAGTTATTGATGAGGCTACAGGCCCTACCCGGTCCTAGTTATTGATGAGACAACAGACCCTACCGTACCCTAGTTAATGATGAGACAACAGGCCCTACCGTACCCTAGTTATTGATGAGACAACAGACCCTACCGTACCCTAGTTATTGATGAGACAACAGACCCTACCGTACCCTAGTTAATGAGACAACAGACCCTACCGTACCCTAGTTAATGATGAGACAACAGACCCTACCGTACCCTAGTTATTGATGAGACAGCAGTCCCTACCCGGTCCTAGTTATCGATGAGACAACAGGCCCTACCCGGTCCTAGTTATCGATGAGACAACAGACCCTACCCGGTCATTGTTATCGATGAGACAATAGGCCCTACCGTACCCTAGTTATCAATGAGACAACAGGCCCTACCCGGTCCTAGTTATCGATGAGACAACAGGAACTACCCGGCCGGTCCTAGTTATCGATGAGACAACAGACCCTACCCGGTCCTAGATATCGATGAGACAACAGGCCCTACCCGGTCCTAGTTATCGATGAGACAACAGGCCCTACCCGGTCCTAGTTATCGATGAGACAACAGGCCCTACCCGGTCCTAGTTATCGATGAGACAACAGGGCCTACCCGGTCCTAGTTATCGATAAGACAACAGGCCCTACCCGGTCCTAGTTATCGATGAGACAACAGGCCCTACCCAGTCCTAGTTATTGATGAGACAACAGACCCTACCGTACCCTAGTTATCAATGAGACAACAGGCCCTACTCGGTCCTAGTTATCGATGAGACAACAGGCCCTACCGTACCCTAGTTATCGATGAGACAACAGGCCCTACCCGGTCCTAGTTATCAATGAGACAACAGACCCTACCCGGTTCTAGTTATCGATGAGACAACAGGCCCTACCGTACCCTAGTTATCGATGAGACAACAGGCCCTACCCGGTCCTAGTTATCGATGAGACAACAGGCCCTACCCGTACCCTAGTTATCAATGAGACAACAGGCCCTACCCGGTCCTAGTTATCAATGAGACAACAGACCCAACCCGGTTCTAGTTATCGATGAGACAACAGGCCCTACCGTACCCTAGTTATCGATGAGACAACAGGCCCTACCTGGTCCTAGTTATCGATGAGACAACAGGCCCTACCCGTACCCTAGTTATCAATGAGACAACAGGCCCTACCCGGTCCTAGTTATCGATGAGACAACAGGCCCTACCCGGTCCTAGTTATCGATGAGACAACAGGCCCTACCCGGTCCTAGTTATTGATGAGACAACAGACCCTACCCGGTCCTAGTTATCGATGAGACAATAGGCCCTACCGTACTCTAGTTATCAATGAGACAACAGGCCCTACCCGGTCCTAGTTATTGATGAGACAACAGGCCCTACCCGGTCCTAGTTATCAATGAGACAACAGACCCTACCCGGTCCTAGTTATCGATGAGACAATAGGCCCTACCCAGTCCTAGTTATTGATGAGACAACAGACCCTACCGTACCCTAGTTATCAATGAGACAACAGGCCCTACCCGGTCCTAGTTATCGATGAGACAACAGGCCCTACCGTACCCTAGTTATCGATGAGACAACAGGCCCTACCCGGTCCTAGTTATCAATGAGACAACAGACCCTACCCGGTTCTAGTTATCGATGAGACAACAGGCCCTACCGTACCCTAGTTATCGATGAGACAACAGGCCCTACCCGGTCCTAGTTATCGATGAGACAACAGGCCCTACCCGTACCCTAGTTATCAATGAGACAACAGGCCCTACCCGGTCCTAGTTATCAATGAGACAACAGACCCTACCCGGTTCTAGTTATCGATGAGACAACAGGCCCTACCGTACCCTAGTTATCGATGAGACAACAGGCCCTACCCGGTCCTAGTTATCGATGAGACAACAGGCCCTACCCGTACCCTAGTTATCAATGAGACAACAGGCCCTACCCGGTCCTAGTTATCGATGAGACAACAGGCCCTACCCGGTCCTAGTTATCGATGAGACAACAGGCCCTACCCGGTCCTAGTTATCGATGAGACAACAGGCCCTACCCGGTCCTAGTTATTGATGAGACAACAGACCCTACCCGGTCCTAGTTATCGATGAGACAATAGGCCCTACCGTACTCTAGTTATCAATGAGACAACAGGCCCTACCCGGTCCTAGTTATTGATGAGACAACAGGCCCTACCCGGTCCTAGTTATCAATGAGACAACAGACCCTACCCGGTCCTAGTTATCGATGAGACAATAGGCCCTACCCGGTCCTAGTTATCAATGAGACAACAGGCCCTACCCGGTCCTAGTTATCGATGAGACAACAGGCCCTACCCGGTCCTAGTTATCGATGAGACAACAGACCCTACCCGGTCCTAGTTATCAATGAGACAACAGACCCTACCCGGTCCTAGTTATCGATGAGACAACAGGCCCTACCCGGTCCTAGTTATCAATGAGACAACAGGCCCTACCCGGTCCTAGTTATTGATGAAACAACAGGCCCTACCCGGTCCTAGTTATCAATGAGACAACAGACCCTACCCGGTCCTAGTTATCGATGAGACAACAGACCCTACCCGGTCCTAGTTATCGATGAGACAACAGGCCCTACCCGGTCCTAGTTATCAATGAGACAACAGGCCCTACCCGGTCCTAGTTATCAATGAGACAACAGACCCTACCCGGTCCTAGTTATCGATGAGACAACAGGCCCTACCCGGTCCTAGTTATCAATGAGACAACAGGCCCTACCCGGTCCTAGTTATCGATGAGACAACAGGCCCTACCCGGTCCTAACCCGGTCCTAATCCGGCTCGGGTAGCAGAACTGTAGTGTAGATGGAGGACTGTGTGAATTCTATGAGGACTATGAATATGTCAGCAACAATGAGTTTTAACATTATTCATGTAGCAGTGTTACTATTAAAGCCTTCAACACTTACAAACCATTTCCTATTTCAAGTGTGGGTGCCCTACATCACTCAAATCCTCGTCTGACATCTAAAATGACCCAGTCAGTAAAGCCTGCTTAGCTTAGCTGTCCCACACATTAAGATCACCAAGTAGTTGGAGTTTCTCATTTTCCCCGGGGGGCAACATCTGTTCAGTTTCTTTTTAGGAAGTCAGCTAGCACACCCACTGTGTGTCTCTGTCCTACTACAATAATCAACAGTCATCACTGAATATGTCAGCAACAATGATTCAAGGGTTAACAGTTTAAACATAGAAATGACCCCCCCCCCCAAAACAATGGTGAATAAAGTGGATGGAAGAGAGTTGAAGACGGCGGCATGGCACACGACTAGAAGACAAGACACAGCAGCGACCTCAGTGGCCCTGACCTTTGGGTTGTGGCCACCATCAAGGTTTAGTTGCATAAGCTGTGCTACAGTGTGCTCCCGGACGCTGTTTAGGTCGGCCTGCTGCCGACGAAGCTTTATCAGCAGCAAGGTTAGCTCCTCAGGCTGCAGGGGGAAGGAAGGGCAGAGGGACAACCAAAGAGGAGGAGAACTCAGAGGTACAGGAGACACGGCAAGGCAGGACCAGGGCAAGATGACAGGTAAAGGGGGCAGGGGGGGGCAGGTCAGGGGTCAAGAGAGCATGGGACAAAGGGACACAGCGGAAGAGAGGAAGGGGGTATAGAGAAGGCAGAGGGAGAAGAGAACAGGTCAGAGAAACACGACAGACACACATCAGGGAGGAAAGGAGGACAGACAGGAGGACAGGTTAGGACCACAGTATAGGCAGGAGACAGTAGGAGGACAGACAGGAGGACAGACAGGAAGACAGACAGGAGGACAGACAGGAGGACAGGTTAAGACCACAGTATAGACAGGAGGACAGACAGGAGGACAGGTTAAGACCACAGTATAGACAGGAGACAGTAGGAGGACAGGTTAGGACCACAGTATAGACAGGAGGACAGGTTAGGACCACAGTATAGACAGGAGGACAGACAGGAGGACAGGTTAGGACCACAGTACAGACAGGATGACAGACAGGAGGACAGGTTAAGACCACAGTATAGACAGGAGACAGTAGGAGGACAGGTTAGGACCACAGTATAGACAGGAGGACAGACAGGAGGACAGGTTAGGACCACAGTATAGACAGGAGGACAGGTTAGGACCACAGTACAGACAGGAGACAGGAGGACACTGCACACCAGCAGAGTAGGTGTAGAGTACTGGATCCCTGTGAGCTGAATGGAAGGTCCCTGTAGCACATCCACCGTGTCCCACTAAGTCACCATGTACCCAAAATGGCGTGGGTAAAGAAATGACAGACAACCCGGCTATGGCTCAGGGAACTGTGAACAACAGGGCTGATGTAGCAAGCGTTAAGGGAGTAAACTCATGTTAAACCACACCACTTGGAACACTGATCTGAGTCCTGTCTAAACATGCCTCTACAGCAGTTCTCTTCTTGGAAGAGAAAGACAGGGGAGTGATTACAACAAAAAATGTATTGTCTTTGGAATTAGCCCTATTAGACCAGAATGTAAAACTAAACAGTCTTTAACTGGAATTCCAGGGTGGTATTAATAGCCTAGATTAAACAGAAGTGAACCTGACAGTGTATCGAGGCCAAGGGCAGGGTACTGTAGGCCAGATCAGGGGAAGGAAGGAGGGGAGGGGGAGAGAGGAGAGAGAGAGAGGTGGGGAGAGGGGGAGAGAGAGAGAGGTGGGGAGAGGGGGAGAGAGAGAAAGGGGAGGGGGGAGAGAGAGAAAGGGGAGGGGGAGCACAAACCAGGATGGGGGGGGTGGGGAGAGGGGGAAAGAGAGAGAGGGTGGGAGGGGGAAAGAGAGGGAGGGGGAGAGAGAGGTGGGAGAGAGAGAGGGGGGAGGTGGGGAGAGGGGGAAAGAGAGAAAGGGGGGGGCACAAACAAGGATGGGAGAGAGAGGGGGGTGGTGGGGAGAGGGGGGGAGCACAAACCAGGGTGGGAGAGAGAGGGGGGAGGGTGGGGAGAGGAGAGAGATAGGTGGGGAGAGGGGGAGAGAGAGAAAGCAGAGGGGGGAGAGAGGGGGGAGGGGGAAAGAGAGAGAGAGGGGGAGAGAGGGGGGGTGGGAGAGGGGGAAAGAGAGAAAGCGGAGGGGGCAGAGAGAGAGGGGGGGGTGAAGAGAGAGAGAGGGGGAGAGCAGGAAAGAGAGAGAGAGAGGGAGGAGAGGGAGAGGGAGGTGGACTAACCGTTTTTCCTTGCAGAGACTGGGCAGTGATGGTCTGGACAGGGATCCCTGCTGGCATGGACCTCCTCTCAGGCGGGTAGGCATACTGTAGGACACAGAGAGAGGTGATCCTGTTGGGAAAGCTGAGGAAGGTGTTTGTCTGCCATATTAAACAAGAGGTTCCTGTACTCCTTTCTAGAGAGTGAGCCGTGGGCCAAAAAAATAGATCATTCTGGAAGCCTCTCTCCCGCAGACCCCACTTTGAGCGGCCCAGGAGTCCTGATTTTGTAATGCTCAACCACTGAAAACAAGGCACTACAAAATGTCTTCATGAGGATGTACGAGGATGTTGGACTACCTGGTTGAGATGTGGTGTCCTGTGTCTTCTGTCTATGGTAACATCCCCCCGGTATACAGGGAAGGCCACCTCAGACCTACTGGAGCTGGGGTTGTAGGAGAAGTGGAGGGGCGAGTAGCCCCCGTACATAGACAGGGACCCATGGGAGGGTGAGGGGGGGATGGAGTGGTGACCGTGACCCTGGTGCTCTGACAGGTTGATCATGGTCTTGGGGCTGGGCAGGGTCCCGTAGGGTCTGGGAGTGGACGACATAGGCCTGGTGAGGAGGACGAAGATGGTTAGACCAGGGTTTAAATACTACCTGAAATATTGTCAAATACTTTATTAACTATGCATTGAGCTTACCGGTTGCAATCGACCAATAGAAACGTTTAAAAGTACAAACTCTACCCCAACTGGCACTCCCAAGCTGGATAAAGCAAAACTTCAAAATCAAATCCCACAAATGGTAAAAAAATTAATAAAAAATAAGATGTACCACTTTCCAAATAGAACCCAGTCATACCGTGTGGGGGTATAGGCCTGCCTCTGCTGCCACTCATACAGCTGCCACATAGTGTCGTCCCTCATGGAGCGTCTCTTGTCTGCAGAGGATAGCCCCAGGCCCAGGCCCATGGCCTGGTCATACATGGAGGGGGACATGCTGCAGATACTGTCCGGCCGGGCCATGCTGTTCCTGGGTAAGGTACGGTAGCCGGGGTCCCCGTAGTGGGGCATGGCTGGAGGGGCTCGGTGACTGGGCATGTTCCTGGGCAGTGTCTGGTACGACATGATGCTGAAGGATGGAGAGAAAGGAAAAGGAGGTTTAAATATGTCATCAAAACAACATAGAAAAACAGGAAATAGAGAATATTGGTTTGGGCTGTAGGTTCATTTCAACAAGCATAGAGGAGGGGCAGGGTAGCCTAGTGGTTAGAGCGTTGGACGAGTAACCGGAAGGTTGCAAGTTCAAAACTACCGAGTCTGTCGTTCTGCCCCTGAACAGGCAGTTCACCCACTGTTCCTAGGCCGTCATTGAAAATAAGAATTTGTTCTTAACTGACTTGCCTAGTTAAATAAAGGTAAAATAAATGATGGAAAACGTATCTCTGGAGGGAAACATTATGAAGAGTTACACACTTCCTTTACATGTTCTTCTGCAAGTCTCTGTCAAACTCATTATGAACGAGCTTACAGCAAGAGGCATTGATCGGGGGGGGGGGGGTTAATCTAACAGACTGCCCACATCACAGTCAGACACCAAATGGCAGTGGTGGTGTAGAGGGGGGGTTAATCTAACAGACTGCCCACATCACAGTCAGACACCAAATGGCAGTGGTGGTGTAGAGGGGGGGTTAATCTAACAGACTGCCCACATCACAGTCAGACACCAAATGGCAGTGGTGGTGTAGAGGGGGGGGGGGGGGTTAATCTAACAGACTGCCCACATCACAGTCAGACACCAAATGGCAGTGGTGGTGTAGAGGGGGGGTTAATCTAACAGACTGCCCACATCACAGTCTGGCACCAAATGGCACAGTGGTGGTTGGGGGGGAGGGGGGTTAATCTAACAGACTGTCCACATCACAGACAGGCTCCAAATGGCAGTGGTGGATGGGGGGGTTAATCTAGCAGACTGTCCACATCACAGTCAGACACCAAATGGCAGTGAAGTTCTTTTCCTGGAGGGTAACACAGTCGGTTATAGACACATTTTCCAAGCTGAACTTCAGATGATATTTTTAGCTTGACCTCGTGGTGAGAGAGTTCATTAGATGCTGTGACCCATTAGCCTGTTAACGTGAATACTTGGTCAGCTGCCAGAACCCATGTATGAGTGTAACAGATATGATTAAACACATCACGGTGTGTGAAATGGTTGAATGTGAACCACGTGTGTCTCTTTGTGCATCTCTCTCTCTCTCTCTCTCGCACACACTCACATGCTTGACAGAAGAGAGAGAGAAGCAACAGCGCTTTAGGCAAAATCTGATTATTCCACCAACAATGCTGTGATTCTGAACAGCTCCACATACGCAGTAGCATCAGACAGTGCAGATAGAGTCAGACAGAGAGCAGACTACTAACTTCACTTACAGAATAACAGACTGTAGACAACAACTGAACACAGAGGAAATTGAGACATCATCCAAGACGACATTTGTATAATGCGACTACTATGTTGGAGAGGGGTGTGGTGGAGCAGGGAGGACATTTTATGGCCAATAATGATAAACGTAGTGTTTTTTAGCTGGTTGAAAACAACAAGGGACAAAAAATATAAAAAAATAAAAATGGAATTCAGTCTGGTTTTTCTTCAATTTGGTGCCCAATGAAAACAACCCTGATGCCTGATGAGCAGTCTGTTAGTCAGTCCGTGTCTCGTTGCTCTGTACTGCCGTTGTTTACCTCAGCAGCTCGGAGGTTTTACTGTATCCATTAATGTCTTCACTGGTTCTGTTGGGCTTGGAGGAAGTTATACTTACTGATTTTGGCAACACAATACATGCAAAAGCATAGATGAAATACACGATGAACTCACGATCGCAGATGGGCAACTGCTGCAGGGTCTCAGGGTTACAGTAGTTACACCAAGTATGTAGCCTGTGTACACTGTTTGTGGCATTAAAAGTGAAGCTATATGAGCAAGAGTTGCCAATGAGGTTTGAGCTTTCTCAACTTTAAATTGCAGTGTTTTGGAAAAATAAAAAGTTTCATCAGAAAATGAT
The DNA here is from genome assembly GCF_045791955.1 of Oncorhynchus clarkii lewisi. Lineage (NCBI taxonomy): Eukaryota > Metazoa > Chordata > Actinopteri > Salmoniformes > Salmonidae > Oncorhynchus > Oncorhynchus clarkii. Next base: position 90,122,689 of record NC_092148.1, read on the forward strand.
AGAGTCTTCTGCTGTTGAAATGTGCTTAAGGCACTCGGTACGGTAGGTAGCAGGTTAATGATGAGAGAAAAATAGGACAGGTACGGTAGCAGGTTAATGATGAGAGAGAAATAGGACAGGTACAGTAGCAAGTTAATGATGAGAGAGAAATAGGACAGGTACAGTAGCAGGTTAATGATGAGAGAAATATTACAGGTACGGTAGCAGGTTAATGATGAGAGAAATAGGACAGGTACAGTAGCAGGTTAATGATGAGAGAGAAATAGGACAGGTACAGTAGCAGGTTAATGATGAGAGAAATAGGACAGGTACGGTAGCAGGTTAATGATGAGAGAAATAGGACAGGTACAGTAGCAGGTTAATGATGAGAGAGAAATAGGACAGGTACAGTAGCAGGTTAATGATGAGAGAGAAATAGGACAGGTACAGTAGCAGGTTAATGATGAGAGAGAAACAGGATAGGTACGGTAGCAGGTTAATGATGAGAGAGAAATAGGACAGGTACAGTAGCAGGTTAATGATGAGAGAGAAATAGGACAGGTACAGTAGCAGGTTAATGATGAGAGAGAAATAGGACAGGTACAGTAGCAGGTTAATGATGAGAGAGAAACAGGACAGGTACGGTAGCAGGTTAATGATGAGAGAGAAATAGGACAGGTACAGTAGCAGGTTAATGATGAGAGAGAAATAGGACAGGTACAGTAGCAGGTTAATGATGAGAGAGAAATAGGACAGGTACAGTAGCAGGTTAATGATGAGAGAGAGAAACAGGACAGGTATGGTAGCAGGTTAATGATGAGAGAGAAACAGGACAGGTACAGTAGCAGGTTAATGATGAGAGAGAAATAGGACAGGTACAGTAGAAGGTTAATGATGAGAGAGAAATAGGACAGGTACGGAAGCAGGTTAATGATGAGAGAGAAATAGGACAGGTACAGTAGCAGGTTAATGATGAGAGAGAAACATGACAGGTAAAGTAGAAGGTTAATGATGAGAGAGAAATAGGACAGGTACGGTATCAGGTTAATGATGAGAGAGAAACAGGACAGGTACGGTAGCAGGTTAATGATGAGAGAGAAATAGGACAGATACAGTAGCAGGTTAATGATGAGAGAGAAACAGGACAGGTATGGTAGCAGGTTAACGATGAGAGAAAGAAACAGGACAGGTACAGTAGCAGGTTATTGATGACAAAGAGAAACAGGATCCCGGCTGACTGGCTTTAAACACACACACACCCCTGCGGACTGTCTATAGATGCTGCGGTGTGATTCATAATTTCTAACAATGGGTCAAGACAAGTTCACTCCCCTCTCTCCCTCTCCTGTCAGAGGATGCAGGCTAACAGAAGAAGAATACATTATTGATCTAATTCAATACATCACTGACTCAGAGCAGACTCTAATACAATACATCACTGACTCAGAGCAGACTAATACAATTCATCACTGGACTCAGAGCAGACTCTAATACAAAACATCACTGACTCAGAGCAGACTCTAATACAATACATCACTGAACTCAGAGCAGACTCTAGTACAATACATCACTGACTCAGAGCAGACTAATACAAAACATCACTGACTCAGAGCAGACTCTAATACAATACATCACTGACTCAGAGCAGACTCTAATACAATACATCACTGACTCAGAGCAGACTCTAGTACAATACATCACTGAACTCAGAGCAGACTCTAATACAATACATCACTGACTCAGAGCAGACTCTAATACAATACATCACTGGACTCAGAGCAGACTAATACAATACATTACTGACTCAGAGCAGACTAATACAATACATCACTGGACTCAGAGCAGACTCTAATACAATACATCACTGACTCAGAGCAGACTCTAATACAATACATCACTGGACTCAAAGCAGACTCTAATACAATACATCACTGGAGTGAGAGCAGACTCTAATACAATACATCAGTGGACTCAGAGCAGACTCTAATACAATACATCACTGACTCAGAGCAGACTCTAATACAATACATCAGTGGACTCAGAGCAGACTCTAATACAATACATCACTGACTCAGAGCAGACTCTAATACAATACATCACTGACTCAGAGCAGACTCTAATACAATACATCACTGACTCAGAGCAGACTCTAATACAATACATCACTGACTCAGAGCAGACTCTAATACAATACATCACTGAACTCAGAGCAGACTCTAATACAATACATCACTGAACTCAGAGCAGACTCTAATACAATACATCACTGGACTCAGAGCAGACTCTAATACAATACATCACTGACTCAGAGCAGACTCTAATACAATACATCAGTGGACTCAGAGCAGACTCTAATACAATACATCACTGACTCAGAGCAGACTCTAATACAATACATCACTGGACTCAGAGCAGACTCTAATACAATACATCACTGACTCAGAGCAGACTCTAATACAATACATCACTGAACTCAGAGCAGACTCTAATACAATACATCACTGGAGTGAGAGCAGACTCTAATACAATACATCAGTGGACTCAGAGCAGACTCTAATACAATACATCACTGACTCAGAGCAGACTCTAATACAATACATCACTGGAGTGAGAGCAGACTCTAATACAATACATCACTGACTCAGAGCAGACTCTAATACAATACATCACTGGACTCAGAGCAGACTAATACAATACATTACTGACTCAGAGCAGACTAATACAATACATCACTGGACTCAGAGCAGACTCTAATACAATACATCACTGACTCAGAGCAGACTCTAATACAATACATCACTGGACTCAGAGCAGACTCTAATACAATACATCACTGGAGTGAGAGCAGACTCTAATACAATACATCAGTGGACTCAGAGCAGACTCTAATACAATACATCACTGACTCAGAGCAGACTCTAATACAATACATCACTGACTCAGAGCAGACTCTAATACAATACATCACTGACTCAGAGCAGACTCTAATACAATACATCACTGAACTCAGAGCAGACTCTAATACAATACATCACTGAACTCAGAGCAGACTCTAATACAATACATCACTGGACTCAGAGCAGACTCTAATACAATACATCACTGACTCAGAGCAGACTCTAATACAATACATCAGTGGACTCAGAGCAGACTCTAATACAATACATCACTGAACTCAGAGCAGACTCTAATACAATACATCACTGACTCAGAGCAGACTCTAGTACAATACATCACTGAACTCAGAGCAGACTCTAATACAATACATCACTGGAGTGAGAGCAGACTCTAATACAATACATCAGTGGACTCAGAGCAGACTCTAATACAATACATCACTGACTCAGAGCAGACTCTAATACAATACATCACTGGAGTGAGAGCAGACTCTAATACAATACATCACTGGAGTGAGAGCAGACTCTAATACAATACATCACTGACTCAGAGCAGACTCTAATACAATACATCACTGGACTCAGAGCAGACTAATACAATACATTACTGACTCAGAGCAGACTAATACAATACATCACTGGACTCAGAGCAGACTCTAATACAATACATCACTGACTCAGAGCAGACTCTAATACAATACATCACTGGACTCAGAGCAGACTCTAATACAATACATCACTGGAGTGAGAGCAGACTCTAATACAATACATCAGTGGACTCAGAGCAGACTCTAATACAATACATCACTGACTCAGAGCAGACTCTAATACAATACATCAGTGGACTCAGAGCAGACTCTAATACAATACATCACTGACTCAGAGCAGACTCTAATACAATACATCACTGACTCAGAGCAGACTCTAATACAATACATCACTGACTCAGAGCAGACTCTAATACAATACATCACTTACTCAGAGCAGACTCTAATACAATACATCACTGAACTCAGAGCAGACTCTAATACAATACATCACTGAACTCAGAGCAGACTCTAATACAATACATCACTGGACTCAGAGCAGACTCTAATACAATACATCACTGACTCAGAGCAGACTCTAATACAATACATCAGTGGACTCAGAGCAGACTCTAATACAATACATCACTGAACTCAGAGCAGACTCTAATACAATACATCACTGACTCAGAGCAGACTCTAGTACAATACATCACTGAACTCAGAGCAGACTCTAATACAATACATCACTGGAGTGAGAGCAGACTCTAATACAATACATCAGTGGACTCAGAGCAGACTCTAATACAATACATCACTGACTCAGAGCAGACTCTAATACAATACATCACTGGAGTGAGAGCAGACTCTAATACAATACATCACTGGAGTGAGAGCAGACTCTAATACAATACATCACTGACTCAGAGCAGACTCTAATACAATACATCACTGGACTCAGAGCAGACTAATACAATACATCACTGAACTCAGAGCAGACTACTACCCTCACACATCCACACCCACCTGTGTGTGTCATCATCCTGGTTGCGTACTCTCTGTGTGCGGACCCACTGTTCCAGCTGCTGCATGGAGTTGGTCCTGGTCAGGGTCCTGGGTTCAGGTTCCCCATGGGGGTACTGGGGGGTAGGGGTGGTGGGGGTCATGCTGCCCTGGATAGAGGGGGTCCGATGGGGCTGGGGGTTGGTCATCATCTCCCCTGGGCTCTGGTCCCCAGCACCGTTCACCTAAAAGTGCAACGATTACATTTTTAACTTTCATCAAATGGCAGAATGACAACAGTCTCTTCCGGGAATAACTGGTGTTTGCAATAGAAGACTACAGCTCCAATGTACAATTAACAGAGTCGCCACTGGTAATGATACATATACTGTATATTACCATATGGTATACAGTACCTTCCATTTTGTTGTGCTACAGCTTGAATTTAAAATGTATTACAGTTACATTTTGTGTCACAATAGTGGAATTATGTTTATTAACATTTTTCCAAATTAATAAAATGTCACGCCCTGACCTTAGATATCTCTGTTTACTATATATTTTGGTTAGGTCAGGGTGTGACTAGGGTGGGTACTCTAGTGTTGTATGTCTAGGGTTGTTGTAGGTCTAGGGGTTTTTGTATGGCTATGTTGGCCTGATATGGTTCCCAATCAGAGACAGCTGTTTATCATTGTCTCTGATTGGGGATCATATTTAAGCAGCCCTGTTTCCCACTTTCTGTTGTGGGATCTTGTCTATGTGTAGTTGCCTGTCAGCACTCGTTTGTATAGCTTCACGTGTCGTTTTTTTGTTAGTTTGTTCAGTGTTCATTCAGTTAAATAAAAGAATGTACGCATACCACGCTGTCAATAAGTATTCAACCCCTTGGTTATGGCAAGCCTAAATAAGTTCAGAAGTTAAAATGTGCTTAACAAGTCACATGATAAGTTGCATGGACTCACTTTGTGTGCAATATTAGTGTTTAACATGACTCACAAAGAAGGGCACCTATTGGTAGATGGGTAAAAATTATGAATTAAACTTCAGATGGTGTATCAGTACATCAAGTCACTACAAAGATACAAGCGTCCTTCTTAACTCAGTTGCCGGAGAGGAAGGAAACCGCTCAGGGATTTCACCATGAGGCCAATGGTGACTTTAAAACAGGTACATAGTTTAATGGCTGTGATAAGATAAATCTGAGGATGGATCAACAGCATTGTAGTTAGTCCACAATACTATCCCAATTGACACTGAAAAGTAGGTAGCCTGTACAGAATAAAAATATTCCAAAACATGCATTCTGTTTGGACAAGACACTAAAGAAAAACTGCAAAACATTTGGCAAAAAAATTTACTTCACGTCAAATCCAACACATCACTGAGTACAACTCTTCATATTTTCAAGCATGGTGGTGACTGCATCATGTTATGGGTATGCTTGTCATCGGCAAGGACTAAGGAGTTTTTTGGAGATAAAAAGAAATGGAATAGAACTAAGCACAGGCAAAATCCTGACGAAAAACCTGGTTTAGTCTGCAATCCAACAGACACTGGGAGATAAAATCCCCTTTCAGCAGGACAATAACCTAAAGCACAAGCCAAATAGACACGGGAGTCGCTTATATACGACATTGTATATTCCTGAGTGGCTAGTTACATTTTTGAAAATGGCCGTCTAGCAATGATCAACAACCAACTTGACAAAGCTTGGAGAATTAAAATAATAATGTGCAAATATTGTATAATCCAAGTGTGGAAAGCTCTTAGAGACTTACCCAGAAAGACTCACATCTGTAATCACGGTGTCACACCCTGACCATAGTTTGCTTTGTATGTTTCTATGTTTTGTTTGGTCAGGGTGTGATCTGAGTGGGCATTCTATGTTGTGTGTCTAGTTTGTCTGTTTCTGTGTTTGGCCTGATATGGTTCTCAATCAGAGGCAGGTGTTAGTCATTGTCTCTGATTGGGAACCATATTTACGTAGCCTGTTTGGTGTTGGGTTTTGTGGGTGATTGTTCCTGTCTTTGTGTTTGTTACACCAGATAGGGCTGTTTTCGGTTTTTCACGGTTCTTGTTTTTGTATATTGTTCTATTTTCATCTTTATTAAAGATGTATCTAAATAACCACGCTGCGTTTTGGTCCGCCTCTCCTTCAACAGAAGAATCCTGTTATTCTAACATGTATTGACTAGGGGTGTGAATACTTATGTAAATGAGATACTGTATTTCTGTTTTTCATTTTCAATAAATTAGCAAAAAGTTGTAAAAATATATTTTCACTTTATCATTATGAGGTATTGTGATGTCATTATGGGGTATTGTGATGTCATTATGGGGTATTGTGATGTCATTATGGGGTATTGTGTGTTGATGGGTGAGAGAAGAAAAGCAATTTAATCCTTTTTGAATTCAAGCTGCAACTCAACAAATTGTTGAATAAATCAAAGGGTGTGAATACTTCCTGAAGGCATTGTACCATAAAAGGAAACAACCGGACAGTCATGATCACTATCCTAGAGTAAATACCAGGATCAGTCACAGCTTAGCTGTTCATTTAACACTGTTGTTAGGTAGGGTATAACTGACTTTGAGCTAGTGCTCCGTTCTCAAATTTGTTTGTGCTTACCTGTGGGGCTCTGTAGGGCCCGTCTGGTGTGATGTCAGCAGGTACAGCAGAAGCCTGATCTGGTTCTAGTTTGATGCTGTTGATCTTGGTGAGCGGCCGGTCCCTCTCTGCCCCTTCCTTCTGAAACCCGTAGCGCTCTGCATCACGCTGCTTCCTATCCTCCTCCTCCTCGGCAGTGACAGTGGTTACCGTGGTTATGGCGGCGATGGTGTGATGTTCCCTGTCGGCCTCGGTCCTGTTCCGCTCGTTGTTCTGGATCTCTGGTCGGGTTAGAACCGGTCTGTGGTTCTGGGTAACGTGGTTACTGACATCCTGAGGACCGCACTGTTCCACTTTGAGCGACCTGCTGGAGAGGAGGAGGGAGAGAGGAAAAGGAGGAGGCAGGGAGGGAGGAGAAGATGAGGCAAGGGGAGGGAGGAAGGATGAAAGAAAATAACAGGAGAGCCAAGTCAGCGATACAAGATACAATTAAAAAACAATCAAGACATCAAACCCAGAGAGAGAGAGAGAGGGAGGGAAAGAGAGAGACAGACAGAGAGAGACATACAGAGAGAAAGACAGACAGAGAGAGGCAGACAGACAGAGAGAGGCAGACAGACAGAGAAAGAGACAGAGAGAGAGACAGAGAGAGAGACAGAGAGAGAGACAGACAGAGAGAGGCAGACAGACAGAGAGAGGCAGACAGACAGAGAGAGAGACAGAGAGGCAGACAGAGAGAGAGACGGCAACACTTCAAATAGAGTTGTAATAACTACATCAGACCAGGCTGACATAAGGCACCAGGGAAACTAGTCACACTGTTTTCACAGATACCATGATTTAATCCTTTCATTTTTCCAGTCAGAATATACCATATAGAAAGTGACC
>NC_092148.1:90133089-90165589 GCF_045791955.1 Oncorhynchus clarkii lewisi
TCACCCGTGTAGTGAAGGCAGGTTGCCAGGTGACTTATTTTGCTCTAATCCCCCCCTCCCCCCCCAACATGACGCATCTATCTCACACACGCACACACACACACATGTTCACACACACAGAACAGCATGTACTGTAGCTAATGTATCCATCATGCTACACCTGCATCGTGTATCCAGGACACACAACAACAACAACACAAGAGTTATCCTCCCCATATTAAGGCTTTGACAACTGCCAGGTTATGGAACAGTGAAGCGCAAGTGTTTCCGTAGCCCTCTAGAGGACTGGAATATGCCGAGGTCGATGAGACTGTTTCCTAAACAACACGAGGAGCGCCGTTAACAGAGCTCACACAACTAACGAGAAAAGAGAAGTGAAACGGTGAAACAGAACAGCTCCTTCATATTTCTATCAATGCGATTACCGTCATTCAAACACTCGCATTAAATCTAGATAATTTATTCCTCCCACTTCAGGAGCTAAATTGCATTTTAAGACAATATGCGCATCACAGCTCACATGAATGGGAAATAGTGTCTCTGTTTTGGTACTACAGACATCTTGAGTGAATGGCAAAACAAGACAAAAACGTCTGTCTGATTGATTGATTGATTGATTGAGTGATTGATTGAGTGATTGAATACGAACCTCCTGATAGGCTCAGAGTGCACCAGGGCAGCATCTGTCATCACCTTCATCCAAGACTCCATGTCTTTGGCTGCGTCTGTGCAGAAGTAGTAGGTCCGCATGTTGGGATGAGTCGCCTGCCAAGAGAAGAGAGGGTTACCTGGAAGAGGAAGAGAGAGAGAACACAGCCGGTTAGTTGACTCAACTGGGATGTGGTGTCTTATAGCCTGACTTCATCGAGTTTCGAAAGCCAACATTGTAGTCAGATCAGTCTGTCTGGACTGGGGTGGAAATTCCCTCTCCTTTCAAACTTTCTTTACAATAGCACCCTCACTATGAAGGAAGGTTATGACCTACAGTACCAGTCAAAAGTTTGGACACACCTACTCGTTTAAGGGTTTTACTTTATTTTTACGAATATACAGTATATATAAATATTTTGATATATATTGTATATAATATATTCTACAATGTATATATATATATATATATATATATATATATATATATATATATATATATATACAGTTGAAGACGGAAGTTTACATACACTTAGGTTGAAGTCATTAAAACTTGTTTTTCAACCACTCCACAAATGTCTCGTTAACAAACTATAGTTTTGGCAAGTCAGTTAGGACATCTACATTGTGCATGACACAAGTCATGTTTCCAACAATTGTTTAAAGACAGATTATTTCACTTATAATTCACTGTATCACAATTCCAGTGGGTCAGAAGTTTAAATACACTAAGTTGATTGTGCCTTTAAACAGCTTGGAAAACTCCAGAAAATGATGTCATGGCTTTTGAAGCTTCTGACAGGCTAATTGACATAATTTGAGTCAATTGGAGGTGTACCTGTGGATGCATTTCAAGGCCTACCTTCAAACTCAGGGGCTCTATGCTTGACGTCATGGAAAAATCAAAAGAAATCAGCCAAGACCTCAGAAAAAAAATTGTTGACCTCAACAAGTCGGGTTCATCCTGAGGAGCAATTTCCAAACGCCTGAAGGTACCACATTCATCTGTACAAACAATAGTACGCAAGTATAAACACCATGGGACCACGCAGCCGTCATACCACTCAGGAAGGAGACGCATTCTGTCTCCTAGAGATGAATGTACTTTGGTGCGTAAAGTGTAACTCAATCCCAGAACAACAGCAAAGGACCTTGTGAAGAAAAGTATCTATATTCACAGTAAAATCTGTCCTATATCGACATAACCTGAAAGGTCTCTCAGCAAGGAAGAAGCCACTGCTCCAAAACTGCCATAAAACAAACAGACTACGGTTTGCACATGGGAACAAAGATCGTACTTTTTGGAGAAATGTCCTCTGGTTTGATGAAACAAAAATAGAACGGTTTGGCCATAATGACCATGGGAGGAAAAAGGCGGATGCTTGCAAGACGAAGAACACCATCCCAACTGTGAAGCACAGGGGTGGCAGCATCATGTTGTAGGGGTGCTTTGCTGCAGGAGGGATTGGTGCACTTTACAAAATAGATGGCATCATGAGGGAGGAAAATTACGTGGATATATTGAAGCAGCATCTCAAGACATCAGTCAGGAAGTTAAAGCTTGGTCGCAAATGGGTCTTCCAAATGGACAATGACCCGAAGCATACTTGCAATGTTGTGGCAAAATGGCTTAAGGACAACCAAGTCAAGGTATTGGAGTGGCCATCACAAAGCCCTAACCTCAATATCATAGAAAATGTGTGGGCATAACTGAAAAAGTGTGTGAGAGCAAGGAGGCCTACAAACCTGACTCAGTTACACCAGCTCTGTCAGGAGGAATGGGCCAAATTCACCCAACTTATTGTGGGAAGCTTGTGGAAGGCTACCTGAAACGTTTGACCCAATTTAAACAATTTAAAGGCAATGTTACCAAATACTAATTGAGTGTATGTAAACTTCTGACCCACTGGGAATGTGATGAAAGAAATAAAAGCTGAAATAAATCATTCTCTCTACTATTATTCTGACATTACACATTCTTAAAATAAAGTGGTGATCCTAACTGACCTAAGACAGATAATTTTTACTTGAATTAAATGTCAGGAATTGTGAAAAACTGAGTTGAAATGTATTTGGCTAAGGTGTATGTTAACTTCCGACTTCAACTACACACACACGTCTTCATGTACTTCTTAAGGAGCGCTGGTCATTAGTTTTGACAGCATCAGTGACTAGTTTACATCCTCCCTGCTTTGAGCAGATGTATATTGTGGGAGAGTAAATCCTGGCTGACAGCAGGTGAAGAACGTGAGAATCAGTGGGCTGTGGATATCCACACCACCGTTCACCCATGTAGGCTATCTAAACCCATGACTCATAAGATGTGCATGCCACTAATATGGAATCAGGACTTACCGTGCAACACTTGGACTGGTAAACTGGCAGCCGATTCTCCTCACTCAAGATCCGCTCACAATAGACAAACCAAGGCATTGTTAGTGTGTGCGTGGAAGACAGCAGAGAGAGACAGACAAGAACACATTGAATGAGTAATCTTTTTTTTCCAATATCCTGTTTACCAGAGCCTGACAAACAAAAGGCAGTCATTCCTTTGCCATCCACAAATTCATTTGTAACAACAGTCAGTGAGGAATAAGGGACTTGTGAAACTGCCATGTTCGCCACAAGAGACAGGAATATGGAGAGTTTAAAGTTTAAAGGGAAAGAAGGATGAGTTTTTACTCACCAATGTAACACAATGTGGTCACAAAGACTTAGTAACTTAGTTGTCACGATCTGGTTGAGTTATGTTTTAGCGTTTTTACATATTTATTAAGTTATTTCCGGATATCTTCGGAAATACCCAGAATGCACCATTTCTCAACGTAATATGAGAACCGGTGCTACCAAGCTAGTTCCAGCTGGCTAGCATTAGCTATTAGCCATACTAACATGTAATTACATTCCAAACCAAGTGTTGACGCTGGTGAACTACTATGTACATGCACTTAGAAGAAACCATATAACCATATTAAAAGTGCATCTCCTCTTTTCCTGTGTGTTTGGTCGCCGAGCAAGTGAGTGTTGTAGTACTTTTCCGTCATTCGTAGCTAGTGCGGTAATACCCACAAGGATGGGGTTACGACTCAATTGTGGCCCAAAAACGAGAAGCTAGCTTTGAAGTGAGACCGGTTTGTCTGGTAAAAATTGTTTTTTTATAATCATAATAATAATAATAATAATAATAATGATAATGATAATAATAATAATAATAATAATAATAATGATAATGATAATAATAATAATGATAATGATAATAATAATAATAATAATAATAATAATGATAATAATAATGATAATAATAATAATAATAATAATAATGATAATAATAATAATAATAATAATGATAATAATAATGATAATAATGATGATAATGATAATAATAATGATAATAATAATAATAATGATAATAATAATAATGATAATGATAATAATAATAATAATGATAATAATAATGATAATAATAATAATAATGATAATAATAATGATAATAATAATAATAATAATAATAATAATGATAATAATAATAATGATAATAATAATAATAATAATAATAATAATAATGATAATAATAATAATAATAATAATGATAATAATAATAATAATAATAATGATAATAATAATGATAATAATAATAATGATAATAATAATGATAATGATAATAATAATAATAATGATAATAATAATAATGATAATAATAATGATAATAATAATGATAATAATAATAATAATGATAATAATAATGATAATAATAATGATAATAATAATAATAATGATAATAATAATAATGATAATAATAATGATAATAATAATAATAATAATGATAATAATAATAATAATAATAATGATAATAATAATGATAATGATAATAATAATGATAATAATAATGATAATAATAATGATAACAATAATAATAATAATAATGATAATAATAATGATAATAATAATAATGATAATAATAATGATAATAATAATAATGATAATAATAATGATAATAATAATAATGATAATAATAATGATAATGATAATAATGATAATAATAATGATAATAATAATGATAATAATAATGATAATAATAATAATGATAATAATAATGATAATAATAATAATAATAATGATAATAATAATAATGATAATAATAATAATAATGATAATAATAATGATAATAATAATAATAATAATAATAATGATAATAATAATAATAATGATAATAATAATAATGATAATAATAATAATGATAATAATAATGATAATAATAATAATAATAATGATAATAATAATGATAATAATAATAATGATAATAATAATAATGATAATAATAATGATAATAATAATGATAATAATAATGATAATAATAATAATGATAATAATAATGATAATAATAATGATAATAATAATAATGATAATAATAATAATAATAATGATAATAATAATAATAATAATAATAATAATAATAGTGTAACTTTGCACTGAGACTTTTGATGCATATTCTAATGTTATGTGGTGATGTTTATGCAACCCACCTTTTAACATGTGAGCAGAATAACGTGTTTTCACCTCACATGTCAATTGCATATTCACATGTGTAATTTGCAGTTTGACAATGTGAAAACACAAGAGACACTATATGTGTCTACTATATGTGACTACATATGTTCACATGTATCCAATATAAAGTTCACATGTTAACACCACCTTTTCACATGTGAAAAGAATAACGTGTTTTCACCTCACATGTGAATTGAAGAAGGAATTTGCCAATTCAAGTGTGAAAAGCTTTAACCTGTGAAAATCTAATTAGCACCCTTTTAACATGACTGGCATACAGCCGAGTTATCCTCATTACATTTCCCTTTGCGTTATGTGAAATGCTTCTATAATTATGATAGAGCTACAGGAATCATGCAGAGCTCTGTTTCTTCCTCCTCTCCCTCAGCTCGCTCTCGCCCCCTTCTCTCTCTCTGAGGAAATGGAAACTTGAGTCTGTGTGGTTGGTTCGAGAGACCAAGCTTGGGCAGACTCCTGGGCGTCTGTGTGTGGCTGTGCTGCTTGGCAGGGCTGAGCCGAAACCCTCGTCTCTCCCTCCCTCTGGCTTTGTAAAGGAACCAGACCAGAGAAAAAGCCACAGCACTGAGAGAGACGCCATTAAATGAAATATAACTGGTTGCCGCAGGACTCAAGAGGCTATTGGAGCGAAACGTTATGCTGTAGCTTCTGCTGCTTACTAACAATGCTTAAAGCAGTAGCGGTACATGCCAAAAACAAGCCTTATTTTTCCTCTCTTTGACCCAGACGAGGGTTGCAAAACTACCGGCAATTTACTAAAGTTACCAGAATCTTCAGTCATTTTTTTTGGTAATTAACAGAAAATCGATGGCAATCTATCGTAACTTTTGGTAATTTATACTTGAATAACTTAAAACATGTTTTATTAATATATAGTATTCATGTTTTATTGTCCTTGAGTTTCTAGTGGATAGACCATATGGTTCAAGAGAAAATAGCCTAATTAATGAAATAAGCGTTTAAATCAACAATGGCCTTTGTTTTAATATATTAGCTCTGCAGCTCGTCACAACCGCCACCAGTCTTGAAAAAACATTTGACAACAAATAGATATTGAAATTAACTAAATAAATAAAACGTGTAAAACAAATATAAAGGACATTCATGATAAAACAGTGACATTAAAATACCAACGGTCTTCACTTATTCATTTATATTTATATCATTTATATTTAGGATAATGTTTTATAGATTTGTCATTCTATTTCTTTTAGTTTTAAAAAAAAGTTTAAAAAAAAATCTTATTTAACTATTTATTATATTTTACACGTGACAAGGCCAGAGATAATTACAGATACTTGTGATAATCTGAAGTACCCAAAAAGGGACACTAGATGGTTTTGTATTAGAGTACATAAAATCCTTGAAAGATACCAAAATACTGGCAATTCACTGGTAAACTCTGAAAGTTTTTAGAAATACAGTGCATTCGAAAAAGTATTCAGACCCTTTGCTATGAGACCTGAAATTGAGCACAAGTGCATCCTGATTCCATTGATCATCCTTGAGATGTTACTACAACTAGATTGGAGTCCACCTGTGGTAAATTCAATTGATTGGACGTGATTTGGAAAGACACACACCTGTCTATATAAGGTCCCACAGTTGACATGTCAGAGCAAAAACCAAGCCATGAGGTCGAAAGAAGGTCGAAATAATTGTCAGTAGAACTCCGAGACAGGATTGTGTCGAGGCACAGTTCTGGGGAAGGGTACCAAAACATTTCTGCAGCATTGCAGGTTCCCAAGAACCCAGCGGCGTCCATCCTTCTTAAATCATTCTTAAATGGAAGAAGTTTGGAACCATCAACAATCTTCCTAGAGCTGGCCTCCTGGCCAAACTGAGCAGTCGTTGGAGAGGGGCCTTGGTCAGGGAGGTGACCAAGAACCCGATAGTCACTCTGACAGAGATCCAGAAGTCCTCTGTGGAGATGGGAGAACCTTTCCAGAAGGACAACCATCTCTGCAGCACTCCACCAATAAGGCCTTTATGGTAGAGTGACCAGACAAAAGCCACTCCTCTTTAAAAAGCACATGACAGCCCGCTTGGCAGCTAAAGGACTCGCAGACCATGAGAAACAAGATTCTCTGGTCTGATGATTGATCTCTTTGGCCTGAATGCCAAGCGTCACGTCTGGAGGAAACCTGGCGCCCTCCCTATGGTGAAGCATGGTGGTGGCACCATCCTGTTCTGGGGATGTTTCTCAGCGACAGGGACTGGGAGACTAGTCAGGATTGAGGGAAAGACGAACAGAGCGAAGTACAGAGATATCCTTGATGAAAACCTGCTTCAGAGCACTCAGGACCTCAGACTGGGGCGAAGGTTCACCTTCCAACAGGACAACGACCCTAACACACAGCAAAGACAACGCAGGAGTGGCTTCGGAACAAGTCTCTGAATGTTCTTGCGTGGCCCAGCTAGAGCCCCGGACTTGAACCCGATCGAACATCTCTGGAGAGTGCAGCAACGGACCCCATCCATCCTGACAGAGCTTGAGATGATCTGCAGAGAAGAATGGGAGAAACTCCCCAAATACAGGTGTGCCAAGCTTGTAGCGTCATACCCAAGAAGACTCGCTGCAAAATGTGATTCAACAAAGTACTGAGTAAAGGGTCTGAACACTTATGTAAATGTGCATTTCAAACATTTCTAAAACACAGTTTTTGCTTCGTCATTATGTGGTATTGTGTGTAGATTGAGGAGGGGGGAGGGGACATTTAATCCATTTTAGACTTAAGGCTGTAAAGTAACAAAATGGGGGAAAAGTCATGGGGTCTAAATACTTTCCGTATGCCCTGTATATCCTCCCTTTGCAACCCAAACTAAACTCTTAGCTTACTAACGATGCTTAAAGGCCCAGTGCAGTCAAAAACAAGATTTGCCTGTGTTTTATATACACTGAGTGTACAAAACATAAAGAACACCTCTTTCCATGACAGACTGACCAGGTGAATCAAGGTGATAACTATGATCCCTTGTTGATGTCACCTGTTAAATCCACTTCAATTAGTGTAGATGAAGGGGAGGAAGGGGAGGAGACAGGTTAAATAATTATTTTTAAGCCTTGGGACAATTGAGACATGGATTGTGTATGTGTGCCATTCAGAGGGTGAATGGGCAAGACAAAAGATTGAAGTGCCTTTGGCCTGGGTATGGTAGTAGGTGCCAGGCCCACCGGTTTGTGTCAAGAACTGCAATGCTGCTGGGTTTCCTGTGTGTATCAAGAATGTTCCACCAACCAAAGGACATCCAGACAACTTGACACAACTGCGGGAAGCATTGGAGTCAACATGGGCCAGTATCCCCGTGGAACGCTTTTGACACCTTGTAGAGTCCATGCCCTGACAAAACATTTCTACACCTTTTTCTCCCCAATTCCGTGGTATCCAATTGGTAGTTACAGTCTTGTCCCATCGCTACAACTCCCCTACGGACTCGGGAGAGGCAAAGGTCGAGAGCCATGCGTCCTCCGAAACACGACCCTGCCAAGCCGCATTGCTTCTTGACACACTGCTCGCTTAACTGTGCAGCTGGCGACCGGAAGTCAGCTTGCAGACGCCCAGCTCGCCACAAGGAGTCGCTAGAGTGAGATGGGACCAGGATATTCCGGCCGGCCAAACCCTCCCCTAACCCGGACGACACCGTGCCAATTGCGCACCGCCTCATGGGTCTCCTGGGCACGGCCAGCTGTGACACAGCCTGGGATCGAACATAGTTCTGCAGTGACGCCTCAAGTGCCTTAGACTGCTGGGCCACTCGGGAGGCCCGAATAAAGACTGTTCTACAGGCAAAAAGGGGGATGTGCAACTAAATATTAGGAAGGTGTTCTTAATGTTTTGGACACTCAGTATATATTGTGAAAATGATGATGCCATTTTTGTGTAAGAGCTTTTTGAAAAGTCTGAAATTGCAGCCCGTTTTGGCGGGATGGAGTTTTGGCTAGCCTGGCAATATCACCAGTTAACAGACCAATAAAAAAAAGAGTTTCAAACCTCCCTGCCAATAACAGATAGTTTTCAGGTTACATTTCCCTCCCATTAGGCTCGTCCAATTAGGCCCCTCACTCGGACCACTCCCAGAGAAATCGAACCAACTGGCATTTTCTACCTTCTAATGCATCTCTCACTTGTTTCCTCTTAGCTCTGGAATCTCAGACATCAAATATAAAGCATCAACTACTGAAGCCCCCCCCCCACCCCCAAAAAAACTGTTTGACAAAAGGATGAAAACAAGTAGTGAGTACTGACCTTGAAGGCATATTTTCTGTTGATGTGGTCGTCGACAGACAGCATAGATATTCGAAAGCTAGGCAGGAGGATGCTGCCGAGAATACCCTCCTCTTTCTCATCTGGAGGAAACAAAACCAAACAGGAAACTAAACATGATATGCAGAACCTTGTTTCACCTCCTTCAAAAGTTTGTTATGTATGCGGCAGCTACTGCTGCTGTGAAACAGATCCCTCTTCCTGAACAGGAGGATTAGGTCATTAAGGAAAGGATAGACCTCTTCCTGAACTGGAGGATTAGGTCATTAAGGATAGACCTCTTCCTGAACAGGAGGATTAGGTCATTAAGGATAGACCTCTTCCTGAACAGGAGGATTAGGTCATTAAGGATAGACCTCTTCCTGAACAGGAGGATTAGGTCATTAAGGATAGACCTCTTCCTGAACAGGAGGATTAGGTCATTAAGGATAGACCTCTTCCTGAACAGGAGGATTAGGTCATTAAGGATAGACCTCTTCCTGAACAGGAGGATTAGGTCATTAATGATAGACCTCTTCCTGAACAGGAGGATTAGGTCATTAAGGATAGACCTCTTCCTGAACAGGAGGATTAGGTCATTAAGGATAGACCTCTTCCTGAACAGGAGGATTAGGTCATTAAGGATAGACCTCTTCCTGAACAGGAGGATTAGGTCATTAAGGATAGACCTCTTCCTGAACAGGAGGATTAGGTCATTAATGATAGACCTCTTCCTGAACAGGAGGATTAGGTCATTGAGGATAGACCTCTTCCTGAACAGGAGGATTAGGTCATTAATGATAGACCTCTTCCTGAACAGGAGGATTAGGTCATTGAGGATAGACCCCTTCCTGAACAGGAGGATTAGGTCATTGAGGATAGACCTCTTCCTGAACAGGAGGATTAGGTCATTAAGGTAAGGATAGATCTAGTTAAAACTATCTAGGATGTTTGAAACTACCTACATGTTTGAAATGTCTTTTGAGACTTTTCATAGCAAAATGAGAATTAGAGGGCTTACATGAGGTATTACAGGACTTCATGTTGAACCCCATTTTCCATCCCCTATAACAGAATCTACGCAACTCTAGCCTGGTCCCACATCTGTTTGTGTCGCCATTGTGTCCCAATGAACGGTTAGCTTTACAGCACAAACAGATGTGGGACCAGGCTAATAACAAACCTCTACAAAAACAAAACATCCTGAAACAACATGTACATAGCTGAGAGGAACATCAGGAGAAAGAGAGGGATGCTGTGATTGTCACCATATAAACAAGGTAGCAACAGTACTGGTGGCAGGGTAGCCTAGTGGTTGCAACCGAAAGGTTGCAAGTTCAAATCCCCGAGCTGACAAGGTACAAATATGTCATTCTGCCCCTGAACAGGCAATTAATCCACTGTTCCTAGGCCGTCATTGAAAATACTTTGACTTGCCTAGTTAAATAAAGGTATAAAAATATGGTCAGAAGAGAACAACAGGACCCAGTGACAGGGAGGAAGAGATTAGCATCTGTCCATTGATGAAACTCCAGCAGAGAAATAACTCTCACTAAGCCTTATTATGTTCAGCTGAGAGAGCATAGTGTGTGTGTGTGTTTTCTGTGAGGCATAAGCTACAGGAAGCCTAGATGCTAACACCCTCCTACTGCATCCAGCCCTACAGGGGCTGTTGCTCTAGTCTCCACAAATTAATCATTGAACAACCAAATAAACAAACACAATGCAAACCAAGACAGTTATGCAAAATAACAACAAGGTCAGGGGCTCCGCATTGCAACACAACCACGTTACAGGGTGCGTTATGGAAAGAGGTTTGAGAGAAAGATAGAAAGAAAGAAAAGAGAGAGAAAGAGAAAAAGTGAAAGTTGAGAGAAAGTGGTGAGAGAAAGAGAGAAGGTTGAGACTTGCTTTGAGTAGTTTGTATGTAGATCGAGGCTGAGAGGTGGAGATGTTGAGGTAGCTGAACTCTGTGTGGCCTCTAGTTGGTACAATACCATACAGAACAGGAAGAAGGAAGACAGCTGGCTGTCCTGCAGCTCCCACTGAGAGGCCTGGCTCCAGGATATATCTGTTTTCTTCCAGCCTGTTCTGCTCTCCATCCTTCTCTCCCTATCAGCCTCTTTCTCTCTCTCCATCCATCCGCCTCCTCTCCAACCTTCCTCCCCCTCCGGGCTCTCCTCTGATTTATTCACCAACACTCGTATTCACACATACCTACCTGGGTTAGGCGGAGCCACAGGAGATAAGGCACCAAAGTGCGGCAAATGAGATTTCAAACTGTAATGATCCTATAATATAGCCTCAGCCTTCTCTTTATAGTGGCTAGATACTGTTCATTAGATTATGGCTGAATCTAGGCTCAGAAAATCATTGATATGAAAGGAATACATATTCTTCTAAAACGAACAGGACTTTTTAAAAGTCCCACTGTGATATTAACAGCCTTCTCTATTAATATGCAATACGTATTAGACTAATCTAATGGAACACACTGGGGATTAAATCTCATCTGTCATGTGCTGTTACATTCCTATCTTGGCCACCAGTAGGTGCAGTGAGTGGCTCATCTAGGGCTAGGTTTTTATGTAGATACATATAGACCCGTGACTATAAACAGCCTTCAACTATTTACAATCCTTTTCCTACTTTAGTTTTTTTTTTACATTAAAATGCATTTTAATTGTCATTTTCTGTCAACGATCTACACAAAATACTCGTCAGTGGGAAAAAAAGATTTGAACATTGGTAAAAAATAAAACACTACTATATCTTCATCAAATAAGTATTCAACCCCCTGGTCAATAATGTTCCAATCGTCTTTGTCTTTCTGAGTAAGTCTCTAAGAGCTTTGGACACCTGGATTGTACAATATTTGCACATTATTATTTTTTAAATTCTTCAAGCTCCGTCAAGTTAGTTGTTGATCGTTGCTAGACAGACATTCTCAAGTCTTACCATAGATTTTCTAGCCGATTTAAGTGAAAACTGTAACTAGGCCCCTCAATGATGTCTTGGGAAGCAACTGCAGTGTGTATTAGGTCTAGTGTTTCAGGTTATTGTCCTGCTGAAAGGTGCATTTGTCCTGCTGAAAGGTGCATTTGTCCTGCTGAAAGGTGAATTTGTCCTGCTGAAAGGTGCATTTGTCCTGCTGAAAGGTGCATTTGTCCTGCTGAAAGGTGCATTTGTCCTGCTGAAAGGTGAATTTGTCCTGCTGAAAGGTGCATTTGTCCTGCTGAAAGGTGAATTTGTCTCCCAGGGTCTGTTGGAAAGCAGACTGAACCAGGTTTTCCTCTAGGATTTTGCCTGTGCTTACCTTTATTCCGTTTCTGCTGATGGCAAGCATACCCATAACATGATGCAGCCACCACCATGCTTGAAAATATGAAGAGTGCTAGCATATACCTATAGACTTCCAGTCATTGCGCTAACGCTACTTAGCATTGGCTCACGGAACTACCTCTAACTTCCTTCATTCTGGACACAGACACATAAAACTGGTATCCAAGAGTTCCTTTGACCCTGGGGAAGTAGATAAAGGGCTTCAAAATCACAAAGTTTTCCTTTAAACTCTTAACTGTTTGAAAGTCAACATTGGCCTCATGGTGAAATCCCTGAGCAGTTTCCTTCCGGCAACTGAATTGGGAAGGATGCCTGTATCTTTGTAGTGACTGGGTGTATTGATACACCATCCAAAGTGTAATTAATAACTTCACCATGCTCAAAGGAATATTTTTTTTTAAATTTTACCCATCCAATAGGTGCCCTTTTTGCGAGGCATTGGAAAACCTCCCTGGTGTTTCTGGTTGAATTCACTGCTGGACTGAGGGACCTTACAGATAACTTCATGTGTGGGGTACAGAAATTAGGTAGTCATTCAAAAATCCAGTTAAACACTATCATTGCACACAGAGTGCATGTAACTTCTTATGTGACTTGTAAAGCAAATGTTTACTTATTTACGCTTGCCATAACAAAAAGATTGAATACTTATTGACTCAAGACATTTAAGTTTTTCAATTTTTATTAATTAGTACAAATTTTAAAAAACATAATTCCTATTTGACATTATGGGATATTGTGTGTAGGCCAAGCACCAAAAAAAAAAAAATCTAAATTTAATTCATTTTAAATTCAGGCTGTAACTCAACAAAATGTGTGAAAAACAGGCTTCCCGAAGGCACTGTAGTAGGTTTCCATGTCACCATATTCCTTTCATAGCGCCCTACTTTTGACCAGGGTCCATAGAGCATTATGTAGGGAATAGGCTGCCATTTGGGACACATCCATACTGTACGTCAGGATATGACCTGCTGCTGTTCAAAAGGCGTTGGGTGTGTTTGATGTCACGTTATCTGCACTACATCTTCAAACACCTCCATAACCCAAAGACTTATTTCCAAGGTTATCGTTTGTGGACTACAGCTCTGCATTTAATACCATCATCCCGGGAACTGCTGCAACACAAACTCTCTCAGTTGAACGTGTCCAGCTGCATCTGTCAAGATGGATCACTGACTTCCAGACAAACAGGACGCAACAAGTGAAGCTGGAAAAAACATATTTCGGACTCTTTATGCTACACCAGGGATCATTATACTAGATTCATGCTCTCACCTCTAGTCACTCTACACCAGGGATCATCATATTAGATTCATGATCTCACCTCTAGTCACTCTACACCAGGAATCATTATACTAGATTCATGCTCTCACCTCTAGTCACTCTACACCAGGGATCATCATATTAGATTCATGCTCTCACCTCTAGTCACTCTACACCAGGGATCATTATACAAGATTCATGTTCTCACCTCTAGTCACTCTACACCAGGGATCATTATACAAGATTCATGCTCTCACCTCTAGTCACTCTACACCAGGGATCATTATACAAGATTCATGCTCTCACCTCTAGTCACTCTACACCACGGATCATTATACAAGATTCATGCTCTCACCTCTAGTCACTCTACACCAGGGATCATCAACTAGATTCATGCTCTCACCTGTAGTCACTCTACACCAGGGATCATTATACAAGATTCATGCTCTCACCTCTAGTCACTCTACACCAGGGATCATCAACTAGATTCATGCTCTCACCTCTAGTCACTCTACACCAGGGATCATTATACAAGATTCATGCTCTCACCTCTAGTCACTCTACACCAGGGATCATTATACAAGATTCATGCTCTCACCTCTAGTCACTCTACACCAGGGATCATTATACAAGATTCATGCTCTCACCTCTAGTCACTCTACACCACGGATCATTATACAAGATTCATGCTCTCACCTCTAGTCACTCTACACCAGGGATCATCAACTAGATTCATGCTCTCACCTCTAGTCACTCTACACCAGGGATCATTATACAAGATTCATGTTCTCACCTCTAGTCACTCTGCATCAGGGATCATTATACAAGATTCATGCTCTCACCTCTAGTCACTCTACACCAGGGATCATTATACAAGATTCATGCTCTCACCTCTAGTCACTCTACACCACGGATCATTATACAAGATTCATGCTCTCACCTCTAGTCACTCTACACCAGGGATCATCAACTAGATTCATGCTCTCACCTCTAGTCACTCTACACCAGGGATCATTATACAAGATTCATGCTCTCACCTCTAGTCACTCTACACCAGGGATCATTATACAAGATTCATGCTCTCACCTCTAGTCACTCTACACCAGGGATCATTATACACGATTCATGCTCTCACCTCTAGTCACTCTACACCAGGGATCATCAACTAGATTCATGCTCTCACCTCTAGTCACTCTACACCAGGGATCATTATACAAGATTCATGCTCTCACCTCTAGTCACTCTACACCAGGGATCATTATACAAGATTCATGCTCTCACCTCTAGTCACTCTACACCAGGGATCATTATACAAGATTCATGCTCTCACCTCTAGTCACTCTACACCAGGGATCATTATACAAGATTCATGCTCTCACCTCTAGTCACTCTACACCAGGGATCATCAACTAGATTCATGCTCTCACCTCTAGTCACTCTACACCAGGGATCATTATACAAGACTCATGTTCTCACTCTAGTCACTCTACACCAGGGATCATTATACAAGATTCATGCTCTCACCTCTAGTCACTCTACACCAGGGATCATTATACAAGATTCATGCTCTCACCTCTAGTCACTCTACACCAGGGATCATTATACAAGATTCATGCTCTCACCTCTAGTCACTCTACACCAGGGATCATTATACAAGATTCATGCTCTCACCTCTAGTCACTCTACACCAGGGATCATTATACAAGATTCATGCTCTCACCTCTAGTCACTCTACACCAGGGATCATCAATTAGATTCATGCTCTCACCTCTAGTCACTCTACACCAGGGATCATTATACAAGATTCATGTTCTCACCTCTAGTCACTCTACACCAGGGATCATTATACAAGATTCATGCTCTCACCTCTAGTCACTCTACACCAGGGATCATTATACAAGATTCATGCTCTCACCTCTAGTCACTCTACACCAGGGATCATTATACAAGATTCATGCTCTCACCTCTAGTCACTCTACACCAGGGATCATTATACAAGATTCATGCTCTCACCTCTAGTCACTCCACACCAGGGATCATTATACAAGATTCATGCTCTCACCTCTAGTCACTCTACACCAGGGATCAACTAGATTCATGCTCTCACCTCTAGTCACTCTACACCAGGGATCATTATACAAGATTCATGCTCTCACCTCTAGTCACTCTACACCAGGGATCAACTAGATTCATGCTCTCACCTCTAGTCACTCTACACCAGGGATCATTATACAAGATTCATGCTCTCACCTCTAGTCGTGGAAAGAGCAGGCGTCCCTAATGTTTTTAATACTCAGTATATCTCTCTATTATACATGGGAACACAATGGAGAGGTCGACCGACTGGTGCATTCAAAATAACCTGAAACTCAACACATACAAAACAGTGAAGATGGTTGACTTCAGAAAACGCCCACACTACCCCTCGGAATCGGAATCATTCAACTTCCTGGGGGTTAGCACGGCTGAATCCTTCAACTTCCTGTGGGGTTAGCACGGCTGAATCATTCAACTTCCTGTCTCTAATGGGAGGACAGCATCACAGCCTCTAGTGGGAGGACAGCATCACAGCCTCTAGTGGGAGGACAGTATCATAGCCTCTAGTGGGAGGACAGTATCAAAGCCTCTAGTGGAGGACAGCATCACAGCCTCTAGTGGGAGGACAGCATCACAGCCTGTAGTGGGAGGACAGCATCACAGCCTCTAGTGGGAGGACAGCATCACAGACTCTAATGGGAGGACAGCATCACAGTCTCTAATGGGAGGACAGCAACACATCATCTAGTGGGAGGACAGTATCACAGCCTCTAGTGGGAGGACAGCATCACAGCCTCTAATGGGAGGACAGCATCACATACTCTAGTGGGAGGACAGCATCACAGACTATAGTGGGAGGACAGCATCACAGCCTCTACCGGGAGACAGCATCACAGCCTCTAGTGGGAGGACAGCATCACAGCCTCTAGTGGGAGGACAGTATCATAGCCTCTAGTGGGAGGACAGCATCACATCCTCTAGTGGGAGGACAGTATCAAAGCCTCTAGTGAAGGACAGCATCACAGCCTCTAGTGGGAGGACAGCATCACAGCCTGTAGTGGGAGGACAGCATCACAGCCTCTACCGGGAGGACAGCATCACAGCCTCTACCGGGAGGACAGCATCACAGCCTCTAGTGGGAGGACAGCATCACCACCTCTAGTGGGAGGACAGCATCACAGTCTTTAATGGGAGGACAGCATCACAGCCTCTAGTGGGAGGACAACATCACAGCCTCTAGTGGGAGGACACCATCACAGCCTCTAGCGGGAGGACAGCATCACAGCCTCTAGTGAGAGGACACCATTACAGCGTTCACCAAGAAGACACACCAGCTGATGTACTACTTACAGCAGCTGAAAAAACTCTAAATCTTCCAGTCAATCCTGATCCGGTTTTACGCATCATTCGTTGAGTCCATCTTCACCTCCTCCATCACCGTCTGGTCTCTGGTCTCTGTCTGCGTGTGCCCGCTGCAAGTGCAGACAGCAACGCATTGACCGGTCTGCAGACAGGGTCAATCGGCTGTTACCTGCCCTTCATCGAGGTCCCGTCACGATTCCAGGGCAAGGAAGCGTGCAGGAAAGATCATCTCTTTCCCTGCTTCTCTGTCAGTGTCCCAGTCCAGATTGGGGTGTTTTCTGTTCATAAACACAATGATTTAAAATGGGGCTTCCTCCTTCTCTCATAGTGTCCAGCCAACAGGGAACAGCAGCACAACGTGTGCTACTGACTGTCCATTTGATCTGCTATTGACTGAATTCTCTCTCACGCTCTAACAAATGGTCAGATCCATTAAATATTGACACAGCTGTTCAGAGAGTTTGAGAGTCTCTTTCCTCCCAAAAAGGCCACACTGGCTGTAAATTAATGATCCGGGTTAAGTAGCTACAGTACAGAAGGTCCTTTTCACACAACTAAGCCGAGCCGAGCCAAACCAAGCTGTACTGAGCTGGCCTGGTGACGCATCCACCATAGTCACTGGAGCTGTGCTGCAAAGGACAATGTAGAAAGAAAATATCAGAGCCAGTACCATACGAATGGGGACTGCACTGTAGTGTGAATCAAGCATCGGTCTGCTGTTGGCTCTAGAGTCTAGCTGTAACTGTGGCCCTGAAGCCCATCCAGACAGATAGCTGCTCTCTTTGTGTGGACATACATCATTATGCTGAGCACTGAGATGACACGTCTGTGTTATTCCTGATGTCCGTCTGCCCTCCCTCCGCTTTCCTTTTCAGTCCCTGACAGACAAAACCCTGGGTGGCGAGCAGTGGAAAATGCTGTGGCCAGACAGACATGGGGGTGCGGGGGCGGGGGGTGTTTACACGTCGGCATAGTGGAGGACCGGCATAGAGGTTATGAACTCTGTGCCCCCATCGAAGCGCTTGACTGACTTCTGCCACTGTCGAGTGTGTGTCTGTGTGTGCACGCATGTGTTACAAAGCTATGCTATAAACACAGAGACATGGCTAAATGGCAGCATCACAACACCAGGAAGCAATGTGAAGGTCACACCACAGGTGGCCGTAGACATGCCTGTTAATAGATTCAAGACACCATGAACAAAATGCCTCTTCTTGTACCACAAATTCACAGATTCCCAACATGGGAAAAACACACCATAGCTCTGAGTTCTATCTTATTCCATCCTTCAGGGAATCAAGGTCGTACGGACTGGGCCTAAAAATCATGTCTCTATTTTTTCAAACTTATGGGCCATTCACGATATACGTACTGCTCATTTTTTGTTTTTTTATAAAATATAAATATAAACCTTCCACAACCATCAGACCCACGAATAATTGTATTATTTTATCAAAATAGTTGAACCTGCTTTTACCAATATATATATATTTTTTTTCACCTTTATTTAACCAGGTAGGCCAGTTGAGAACAAGTTCTCATTTACAACTGTGACCTGGCCAAGATAAAGCAAAGCAGTTTGACACAAACAACAACACAGATGGAATAAACAAAGAGTACAGTCAATATTACAGTAGAAAAAAAGAAAACAAAAAGTCTATATACAGTGAGTGCAAATGAGGTAAGAAAAGGAAATGAATAGGCCATGGTGGCGAAGTAATTACAATATAGCAATTAAACACTGGAATGGTAGATGTGCAGAAGATGAATCTGCAGGTAGAGATACTGGGGTGCAAAGGAGCAAGATAAATAAATAAATACAGTATGGGGATGAGGTAGGTAGATAGATGGGCTGTTTACAGATGGGCTATGTACAGGTGCAGTGATCTGTGAGCTTCTCTGACAGCTGGTGCTTAAAGCTAGCGAGGGAGATATAGGTCACCAGCTTCAGAGATTTTTGCAGTTTGTTCCAGTCATTGGCAGCAGAGACCAAAGGAGGAATTGGCTTTGGGGGTGACCAGTGAGATATACCTGCTGGAGTGCGTGCTACGAGTGGGTGCTGCTATGGTGACCAGTGAGCTGAGATAAGGCGGGGCTTTACCTAGCAGCAGAGACATGTAGATAACTTGTAGCCAGTGGGTTTGGCGACGAGTATGAAGCGAGGGCCAACCAACGAGAGCAAACAGGTCGCAATGGTGGGTAATGTATGGGGCTTTGGTGACAAAACGGATGGCACTGTGATAGACTGCATCCAATTTGTTGAGGAGAGTGTTGGAGACTATTTTATAGATGACATCACCGAAGTCGAGGATCGGTAGGATGGTCAGTTTTACGAGGGTATGTTTGGCAGCACGTGTGAAGGATGCTTTGTTGCGAAATAGGAAGCCGATTCTAGATTTCATTTTGTATTGGAGATGCTTAATGTGAGTCTGGAAGGAGAGTTTACAGTCTAACCAGACACCTAGGTATTTGTAGTTGTCCACATGTCAGAACCGTTCAGAGTAGTGATGCTGGACGGGCGAGCAGGTGTGGGCAGTGATCGGTTGAATAGCATGCATTTAGTTATACTTGCATTTAAGAGCAGTTGGAGGCCACGGAAGGAGAGTTGTATGGCATGAAAATTCCCTTTTTGTTACAAATGTAACCAGAACCCTGCATAATGCACTTTCACTAATGACCAACGTCTTGCAGCAGACATTATAGAAAATGAACACAGGTCTTAAACAATCCGTCTCCAGCTGTTAGTCTGTCCACTTTGTTCACATGTTGAAATCAAGTGGCCTACCTTGTTGCAAATTCCTTATATAATTGTGTTTATTGCTTATTGGACATTTATAAAACACATACAATGGAGGATAACCGTCTGTGGCTAAAATGCTACTGGTGGTACGTGGTGCCACAACAAACTGAGCATTCATTTTCCTGAATAAATGTTCATTGATACTCCTGTTTTAGTTGTGTCTGTTCTGCACACAGTTTGAGGAGTTCAGACATAAAACAGGTATCATTATTCAGGCGATCTTCTCCTCTATTACAGTATAATAATGTCTCCATGTGTTGTGTTTCGGGTGTCCATATGACCCATTCTATTGGACCAAACCACAAATGCAAATAGTGAGTCTAAATCGCCTGTCAGAAATGGAGAATTGATATGTTAACTTTGTTGGCATGAGTGGCAGGGGGAGTGGCTTGGTGTGTCTGTAGGAAACAGAGAGGAAGAGACAAAGCGAGAGGTTTCACTCACCAACATGTGTTTCTATGGGGGTTTATTTTGGACCTAAGCTTGTCGCCTGCCTTCCCGCCTTTGGGACAACAACTCCCATTGTTAGGGTGGAGACATGAGCATCTTGTCATTATATACACATCTCTGGTGTAAACGGGAAGGTGCACACAGCACAGAAGGAGCGAAGGAAATGAGACCAAAATGACAACAAGAGGACATAAAACGCTCATAAATATATATATATATATATATATAAAATACATTTGTTATACTTGCAATACAGGCATTTGGAATATCACGCAAAAACATACAAAAACATACAACTGTTTGGTGTTCAGGTACACGGACATCACTCACCTCTGTAGTAGTACAGACACATATCAGACAGCACAAACCACCTCTTCTTCCATAGCTTCATCCCCGTGCTGTCCTGAAACAACATCAGAAACAGACAGTCAGAAACTACGTCTTTATGAGGACATAAACCCCCCCCCCAAAAAAAAAAAAAAAAAAATATTTAGGACCCCCAAAATATTTCACAATTTTGTTGTAACCCTGAACTAGCTCTTCTTTCAACAAGTAGTCAAAAGCTTGATGAAATAGTTGAATATATGGAATGGCTGTGGATCCCCATGGAGAGGTTTGAGAAACTACCACACTTTCGGTAGACACTAACTTTACTGATGCAGGTTAGCAACCAATATAAAAAGACGAACGTCTTCAATGTTGAGATTTTCAGATTTCTTTTCTCGTTCTAAAGACTAGAAACTAGGATCACCAGACAGTCATCTGCTGTTCGTATGATTTAGTTCATGGTACAAGATGAAGAAGACAAATAAAGACTGTTGTACACTCCAGATGTGATTACAAGGAAAACATCCTTCCCTTAAGACAGGGAGCATTGCATTGCATTGTTCTGTATTGTTCACAGACACACACATACACACCAGTGGAGGCTGCTGAGGGGACGACAGCTCATTATAATGGCTGGAACGGAGCAAATGGAATGGCAACATGGAAACCATGTCTCTGACGTATTTGATACCATTCCACATATTCTGCTCCAGCCATTACCACGAGCCTGTCATACCCAATTAAGATGCCACCAACCTCGGGTGATACACAAACACAGTTATGAACAATAAATTGTGACTGAGTGGGTATGGGAGGGAAGGGGGAGGTAAGGGAGGGGAACGGGGTGAGGGAGAGGATGAGGGAGGGGAACGGGATGAGGGAGAGGAAGAGGGAGGTGAGGGAGTGGAATGGGATGAGGGAAGGGGAGAGGGAGGTGAGGGAGGGGAACGGGGTGAGGGAGAGGAAGAGGGAGGGAACTGGCTGAGGGAGGGGAACGGGGTGATGGAGAGGAACAGGGAGGTGAGGGAGGGGAACAGGGTGAGGGAGAGGGAGGTGAGGGAGGGGAACAGGGTGAGGGAGACGGAGGTGAGGGAGGGGAACGGGCTGCCGAAGCAGCAGCTACTCTTCCTGGGGTCCACAAAACACACACAACATGACAAGCAAATAAACACTGATTTAAAATGCAACTACATACAAACAATACAACAACAAAAAAATAGTACAAACAATACAACAACAAATAATGTGTCTGTGTGTCAGTGTTAGTGTGTCTGTGTGTCAGTGTTAGTGTTAGTGTGTCTGTGTGTCTGTGTGTCAGTGTTAGTGTTAGTGTGTCTGTGTGTCAGTGTTAGTGTTAGTGTGTCTGTGTGTCTGTGTGTCAGTGTTAGTGTGTCTGTGTGTCAGTGTTAGTGTTAGTGTGTCTGTGTGTCTGTGTGTCAGTGTTAGTGTTAGTGTGTCTGTGTGTCAGTGTTAGTGTTAGTGTGTCTGTGTGTCTGTGTGTCAGTGTTAGTGTGTCTGTGTGTCAGTGTTAGTGTGTCTGTGTGTCAGTGTTAGTGTGTCTGTGTGTCAGTGTTAGTGTGTCTGTGTGTCAGTGTTAGTGTGTCTGTGTGTCAGTGTTAGTGTGTCTGTGTGTCAGTGTTAGTGTGTCTGTGTGTCAGTGTTACTGTGGCTGTGTGTCTGTGTGTCTGTGTGTCTGTGTGTCAGTGTTACTGTGGCTGTGTGTCTGTGTGTCTGTGTGTCAGTGTTAGTGTGGCTGTGTGTCAGTGTTAGTGTGTCTGTGTGTCAGTGTTAGTGTGTCTGTGTGTCAGTGTTACTGTGGCTGTGTGTCAGTGTTAGTGTGTCTGTGTGTCAGTGTTACTGTGGCTGTGTGTCTGTGTGTCAGTGTGTCTGTGTGTCAGTGTTAGTGTGTCTGTGTGTCAGTGTTACTGTGGCTGTGTGTCAGTGTTAGTGTGTCTGTGTGTCAGTGTTACTGTGGCTGTGTGTCAGTGTTAGTGTTAGTGTGTCTGTGTGTCTGTGTGTCAGTGTTACTGTGGCTGTGTGTCAGTGTTAGTGTGTCTGTGTGTCAGTGTTACTGTGGCTGTGTGTCAGTGTTAGTGTGTCTGTGTGTCAGTGTTACTGTGGCTGTGTGTCAGTGTTAGTGTGTCTGTGTGTCTGTGTGTCAGTGTTACTGTGGCTGTGTGTCAGTGTTACTGTGGCTGTGTGTCAGTGTTAGTGTGTCTGTGTGTCAGTGTTACTGTGGCTGTGTGTCAGTGTTACTGTGGCTGTGTGTCAATGTTAGTGTGTCTGTGTGTCAGTGTTAGTGTGTCTGTGTGTCAGTGTTACTGTGTCTGTGTGTCAATGTTAGTGTGTCTGTGTGTCAGTGTTACTGTGGCTGTGTGTCAGTGTTAGTGTGTCTGTGTGTCAGTGTTAGTGTGTCTGTGTGTCAGTGTTACTGTGTCTGTGTGTCAGTGTTAGTGTGGCTGTGTGTCAGTGTTACTGTGGCTGTGTGTCAGTGTTAGTGTGTCTGTGTGTCAGTGTTAGTGTGTCTGTGTGTCAGTGTTAGTGTGTCTGTGTGTCAGTGTTACTGTGGCTGTGTGTCAGTGTTACTGTGGCTGTGTGTCAGTGTTAGTGTGTCTGTGTGTCAGTGTTACTGTGGCTGTGTGTCAGTGTTACTGTGGCTGTGTGTCAGTGTTACTGTGGCTGTGTGTCAGTGTTACTGTGGCTGTGTGTCAGTGTTAGTGTGTCTGTGTGTCAGTGTTACTGTGGCTGTGTGTCAGTGTTACTGTGTCTGTGTGTCAGTGTTAGTGTGGCTGTGTGTCAGTGTTACTGTGGATGTGTGTCAGTGTTAGTGTGTCTGTGTGCCAGTGTTAGTGTGTCTGTGTGTCAGTGTTAGTGTGTCTGTGTGTCAGTGTTACTGTGGCTGTGTGTCAGTGTTACTGTGTCTGTGTGTCAGTGTTAGTGTGTCTGTGTGTCAGTGTTACTGTGGCTGTGTGTCAGTGTTACTGTGGCTGTGTGTCAGTGTTAGTGTGTCTGTGTGCCAGTGTTAGTGTGTCTGTGTGTCAGTGTTAGTGTGTCTGTGTGTCAGTGTTACTGTGGCTGTGTGTCAGTGTTACTGTGGCTGTGTGTCAGTGTTAGTGTGTCTGTGTGCCAGTGTTAGTGTGTCTGTGTGTCAGTGTTAGTGTGCCTGTGTGTCAGTGTTAGTGTGTCTGTGTGTCAGTGTTACTGTGGCTGTGTGTCAGTGTTACTGTGGCTGTGTGTCAGTGTTAGTGTGTCTGTGTGTCAGTGTTAGTGTGTCTGTGTGTCAGTGTTAGTGTGTCTGTGTGTCAGTGTTAGTGTCTGTGTGTCAGTGTTACTGTGGCTGTGTGTCAGTGTTACTGTGGCTGTGTGTCAGTGTTACTGTGGCTGTGTGTCAGTGTTAGTGTGTCTGTGTGTCAGTGTTAGTGTGTCTGTGTGTCAGTGTGTCTGTGTGTCAGTGTTAGTGTGTCTGTGTGCATGTCACCTCACAGTCCCTCCTTTCCATGAAATGTTTAAATGATTTATTTTTGGTACTTTTCCTCTTCGCTTGAGTTATTGGAGATTTGAAAGGGAGTTCCACGTGATCGTGGCTCTGTGTAATACTGTGCGCTGCTGTGAATTTGTTTTGGACTTGGGGACTGTGAAGAGACCCCTGGTGACATGTCTTGTGGTGTATGTCTGAAGAGACCCCTGGTGGCATGTCTATGTATGGTTGTCTGAGCTGAAAGTTATTTGATTGTGTAGACAATCAGGACATTTCATTACAGTAACACTTCTCTTAAAACCTAGGAGTGAAGGAGAGGACAATGACTGCCTCGGTTCTGTTCTCTCTATTGGAAAACTGACTGATAATTTCCTTCTTTAAACTCTAAATTCCTTAATGTAGGATTCCAGAACTAGAATCTAGGACTACATTCTGGAACCAGCACAGACCCAGAATGATTTTAACTCATGATAGTTCTTAAAGCCACTTAGCTTAAGAGGAAAGTCCTCAGCCACAAAAAAAAGTTTCTCTCTCTCTCTCTCTCTAAACTTGCCTCTGGGGTGTGGTTGGTTGGGTCTGGTGACATTACACAACAAAAACATATCACGCATATGCTCCCAGTACATTTGAATGTATACAGTCCTGGCGGTATATGTATTTGAACATGACAGTATTGAGGTATATTTGTTCCGGGAAAACAATCAACCCAGCTCCCCTGCGATTCCATTCCTTCCCAGAAATGTCTTGCTTTGAATATGTTCATGGATGAGGTACCATTCTATTCTCAAACCATCATGTTTGTCAGACAGATCACACACTGCTAGTAAGACAGCATGGGCTGGGGCATCCCAAATGACACACTATTCCCTATATAGTGCACTACTTTTGGTACTGCGTCAATGTGCGGGTTAGTCGAGGTAATTGAGGCAATATGTACAGTGCCTTCGGGAAGTATTCAGGCCCCTTGACTTTTTCTCCATTTTGTTAGGCGACAGCCTTATTTTAAAATGTATTCAATTATTTGTTTCCCCCCCTCATCAATCTGCACACAATACCAATGAAGAAGCAAAAACTGAATTTCAGACATTTTTTGCTAATTTATAAAAAAAATTAAAAAACAGAAATATCACATTTACTCAATACTTTGCTGAAGCACCTTTGGCAGCGATTACAGCCTTGAGTCTTCTTGGGTATGACGCTACAAGCTTGGCAGATTCAAGGAGTTTCTCCCATTTCTTCTCTGCAGATCCTCTCAAGCTCTGTCAGGTTGGATGGGGAGCGTTGCTACACTACTGCTACACTATTTTCAGGTCTCTCTAGAGATGTTCGATCAGGCTGGATTTTGATTTGATTTTGGGTTCAAGCCACTCCTGCATTCTCTTGGCTGTGTGCTTAGGGTCGCTGCCCTGTTGGAAGGTGAACCTTCGCCCCCAGTCTGAGGCTCTGAGCACACTGGAGCAAGTTTTCATCAAGGATCTCTCTGTACTTTGCTCCGTTCAACATTGCCTAGATCCTGTCTCTCAGTTCCTGCCGCTGAAAAACATCCCCACAGCATGAGTTTGATGTTCTTCTGTTTTATTTTACCTTTGTTTAACGAGGCAAGTCAGTTAAGGGGAAATTCTTATTTACAATGACGGCCTACCAAAAGGCAAAAGGCCTCCTGCGGGGACGGGGGCCTGGGAATATATATATATATTTAAATACAATATAAATATAGGACAAAACACACATCACAATGAGAGAGACAACACTACATAATGAGAGACCTAAGACAACAACATAGCAAGGCAGCAACACATGACAACACAACATGGTAGCAACACAACATGACAACACAGCATGGTAGCAACACAACATGACAACACAGCATGGTAGCATCACAACATGACAACACAGCATGGTAGCATCACAACATGACAACACAGCATGGTATCATCACAACATGACAACACAGCATGGTAGCATCACAACATGACAACACAGCATGGTAGCATCACAACATGACAACACAGCATGGTAGCATCACAACATGACAACACAGCATGGTAGCAACACAACATGGCAACAACATGGTAGCAACAAAACATGGTAGCAGCAGAAAACATTGTACAAACATTATTGGGCAGAGACAACAGCACAAAGGGCAAGAAGGTAGAGACAACAACACATGACACAAAGCAGCCACAACTGTCAGTAAGTGTCCATGATTGAGTCTGAATGAAGAGATTGAGATAAAACAGTCTAGTTTGAGTGTTTGTTGCAGCTCGTTCCAGTTGCTAGCTGCAGCGAACTGAAAAGAGGAGCGACCCAGAGATGTGTGTGCTTTGGGGACCTTTAACAGAATGTGACTGGCAGAACGGGTGTTGTATGTGGAGGATTATGGCTGCAGTAGATATCTCAGATAGGGGGGAGTGAGGCCTAAGAGGGTTTTATAAATAAGCATCAACCAGTGGGTCTTGCGACGGGTATACAGAGATGACCAGTTTACAGAGGAGTAGAGTGCAGTGATGTGTCCTGTAAGGAGCATTGGTGGCAAATCTGATGGCCGAATGGTAAAGAACATCTAGCCGCTCGAGAGCACCCTTACCTGCCGACCTATAAATAACATCTCTGTAATCTAGCATGGGTAGGATGGTCATCTGAATCAGGGTTAGTTTGGCAGCTGGGGTGAAAGAGGAACGATTACGATAGAGGAAACCAAGTCTAGATTTAACTTTAGCCTGCAGCTTTGATATGTGCTGAGAGAAGGACAGTGTTCCGTCTAGCCATACTCCCAAGTACTTGTATGAGGTGACTACATCAAGCTCTAAACCCTCAGAGGTAGCAATAACACCTGTGGGGAGAGGGGCATTCTTCTTACCAAACCACATGACCTTTGTTTTGGAGGTGTTCAGAACAAGGTTAAGGGTAGAGAAAGCTTGTAGGACACTAAGAAAGCTTTGTTGTAGAGCATTTAACACAAAAAGACTGTATCATCTGCATATAAATGGATGAGAGGGCTTCCAACTGCCTGAGCTATGTTACTGATGTAAATTGAGAAGAGTGTGGGGCCTAAGATTGAGTATTGGGGTACTCCCTTGGTGATAGGCAGTGGCTGAGAAAGCAGATTTTCTGACTTTATACGCTGCACTCTTTGAGAGAGGTAGTTAGCAAACCAGGCCAAAGACCCCTCAGAGACACCAATACTCCGTAGTCGGCCCAAAAGAATGGAATGGTCTACCGTATCAAAAGCTTTGGCGTGCTGCAGGTTGTCCTTCTGGAAGGTTCTCCCATCTCCACAGAGGAACTCTAGAGCTCTGTCAGAGTCACCTCCCCGACCAAGGCCCTTCTCCCCCGATTGCTCAGAATGGTTGGGCGGCCAGCTCTAGGAAGAGTCTTAGTGGTTCCAAACTAGTTCCATTTAAGAATGATGGAGGTCACTGTGTTCTTGGAGACCTTCGATGAGGCAGACATTTTTTGGTACCCTTCCCAGATCTGTGCCTTTACACAATCCTGTCTCGAAGCTCAAAGGACAATTCC
Source organism: Oncorhynchus clarkii lewisi (assembly GCF_045791955.1). NCBI lineage: Eukaryota > Metazoa > Chordata > Actinopteri > Salmoniformes > Salmonidae > Oncorhynchus > Oncorhynchus clarkii. The sequence goes on from NC_092148.1 coordinate 90,161,126, forward strand.
TTCGACCTCATGGCTTGGTTTTTGCTCTGACATGCACTGTCAACTGTGGGACCTTATATTGACAGGTGTGTGCCTTTCCAAATCATGTCCAATCAATTAAATTGAATGCAGGTGGACTCCAATCAAGTTGTAGAAACATCTCACGGATGATCAATGGAATCAGGATGCACCTGAGCTCAATTTCGAGTCTCATAGCAAAGGGTCTGAATACTTATGTACATTTTTTTTTAAATACATTTGCAAACATTTTTTTATGGGATAAGGCTGTAATGTAACAAAATGTGGAACAAAAATCAATGGGTCTGAATAATTTCAGAAGGTGCTGTACATGTAGGTAGGGGTAAAGTGACTATGCATAGATAATAAACAGTGAATAGCAGCAGCATAACAAATGTGGGTCAATGCAAATAATCCAGATGGCCATTTGATTAACTGTTCAGGAGCCTTAAGGCTTGGGGGTAGTAGCTGTTCAGGAGCCTTACGGCTTGGGGGTAGTAGCTGTTCAGGAGCCTTACGGCTTGGGGGTAGTAGCTGTTCAGGAGCCTTACGGCTTGGGGGTAGTAGCTGTTCAGGAGCCTTATGGCTTGGGGGAGTAGCTGTTCAGGAGCCTTACGGCTTGGGGGTAGTAGCTGTTCAGGAGCCTTAAGGCTTGGGGGTAGTAGCTGTTCAGGAGCCTTATGGCTTGGGGGTAGTAGCTGTTCAGGAGCCTTACGGCTTGGGGGTAGTAGCTGTTCAGCAGCCTTATGGCTTGGGGGTAGTAGCTGTTCAGCAGCCTTATGGCTTGGGGGTAGTAGCTGTTCAGCAGCCTTATGGCTTGGGGGTAGTAGCTGTTCAGCAGCCTTATGGCTTGGGGGTAGTAGCTGTTCAGCAGCCTTATGGCTTGGGGGTAGTAGCTGTTCAGGAGCTTATTTCATATCTCTGTCTCCCTTACTCATCAACTGATCAACTGTAGTGACTCTACCGTTATATAAAGCCCCCACATACACTCACCTGTTTGTAAAGCCAGTTACTCTTAACGACCAGGGCATTGGGGTTTCTCCGTATCGAGTTGGATCTCTTCCCAAAGTTGTGAATTTTTTTTGAGGATCTTGACGGCTGAAAATGAGTAAGAGGGCATATGACGATACACTCACATTGCTGTTCAACTACTTAACATCATTCAAGTTTGTCCCTTCGTGTGTGTGTGTGTGTGTGTGTGTGTGTGTGTGTGTGTGTGTGTGTGTGTGTGTGTGTGTGTGTGTGTGTGTGTGTGTGTGTGTGTGTGTGTGTGTGTGTGTGTGTGTGTGTGTGTGTGTGTATGTGTGTGTGTGTGTGTGTGTGTGTGACTCACTCTGGCTGCGGGGCTACTTTGGTGTGTAGCATAGTCCGAGCTGCCTGTGTAGTTGGAGGCCTCGCTACTCATGGTGCTCAGAGGACGCTCCTTCTCATTCGCTGGCGCTTTGGGGGCAGACCTAGACACCAGGAAATAAAAAAGTGGTCGAAAATGAGCAAACAAATGGGCTCAAATGATTCCTTATTCTACATGTTAGAGAGGCATGCTTATTCTATGTAACATACTTCAATCTAAGCAAAACCAGCTACTGTCTTTCCTGGGAACTTTCTGGAAGCCTCTCAGAGTCATTCATTCCTGGCATACATCCCTGCTGAATAAAACTGCTGGAGCTCAATTTGTCAGCCTGACTTCAGCAACCCATTTAAAGTTGTTAGAGACAGACAGACAGACAGACAGACAGACAGACAGACAGACAGACAAGGTCACGTACAGACAGACAGGGAGGGAGACAGACAGGGAGACAGACAGACAAGGTCATGTACAGACAGACAGGGAGATGTAGTGTTCAGTGACATGGACAGGGTGATTGTCTTGTGATTCACAGGGGTCATGTTGAGATCTCATTGTAGCTGAGATTCTACTGTAGACAGACTGCCTGGGCGGTCTAGGTGAGATTCTACTGTAGACAGACAGTCTGGGCGGTCTAGGTGGGATTCTACTGTAGACAGACTGCCTGCCAGCCTGGGCGGTCTAGGTGAGATTCTACTGAAGACAGACTGCCTGCCGGCCTGGGCGGTCTAGGTGAGATTCTACTGTAGACAGACTGCCTGGGCGGTCTAGATGAGATTCTACTGTGGACAGACTGCCTTCCGTCCTGGGCGGTCTAGATGAGATTCTACTGTAGACAGACTGCCTGGGCGGTCTAGATGAGATTCTACTGTGGACAGACTGCCTGCCGGCCTGGACGGTATAGGTGAGATTCTACTGTAGACAGACTGCCTGGGCGGTCTAGATGAGATTCTACTGTAGACAGACTGCCTGCCGGCCTGGGCGGTCTAGGTGAGATTCTACTGTAAACAGACTGCCTGGGCAGTCTAGGTGAGATTCTACTGTAGACAGACTGCCTGGGCGGTCTAGATGAGATTCTACTGTAGACAGACTGCCTGCCGGCCTGGGCGGTCTAGGTGAGATTATACTGTAGACAGACTGCCTGCCGGCCTGGGCGGTCTAGGTGAGATTCTACTGTAGACAGACCGCCTGCCGGCCTGGGCGGTCTTGGTGAGATTCTACTGTAGACAGACTGCCTGCCGGCCTGGGCGGTCTAGGTGAGATTCTACTGTGGACAGACTGCCTGCCGGCCTGGGCGGTCTTGGTGAGATTCTACTGTAGACAGACTGCCTGCCGGCCTGGGCGGTCTAGGTGAGATTCTACTGTGGACAGACTGCCTGCCGGCCTGGGCGGTCTAGGTGAGATTCTACTGTAGACAGACTGCCTGCCGGCCTGGGCGGTCTAGGTGAGATTCTACTGTAGACAGACTGCCTGCCGGCCTGGGCGGTCTAGGTATACTGTAGTCGTCCTAAACTCTGATAAGGGAGGTCACTTTGACTAATAAAAACAAAGTGGGTCTTGCTGAAAGGAAGTTAAAAGAAAAGGGATCGATGCCCATTTCGACATATAGATGGGATAGATGGGACACCGTGCAGGGTTTTGGTCCTCTGGGTATCAAGTCAAAATCAAAGTAAATTGTATTAGTCACAAACTCTGTTTTTATGTATGTATTTAATTTTACCTTTATTTAACCAGGTAGGCTAGTTGAGAACACCTTTATTTAACCAGGTGGGCTAGTTGAGAACACCTTTATTTAACCAGGTAGGCCAGTTGAGAACACCTTTATTTAACCAGGTAGGCTAGTTGAGAACAAGTTCTCATTTACAATTGCGACCTGGACCAAGATAAAGCATAGCAGTTCGACACATACAACGACACAGAGTTACACATGGAGTAAAACAAACATACAGTCAATAATACAGTAGAAAAATAAGTCTATATACAAGGTGAGCAAATGAGGTGAGATAAGGGAGGTAAAGGCAACAACAACAAAAAACGTACACTGTTTACTGCAGGTATAAAAAGGTACAGTAAAATGCCTGTGTGCTAGCTCCCTCAACATTAAGAGTACAATAATCAATATCCATAATAATGAGTCAAATTAATAATAACAAGTAATAGAACAGGTCATATCCATAGTAACAGCCTGGTATGTACACAATAGGATATACAGAATAGATAATGGCCAATAGGATATACAGAATAGATAATGACCAATAGGATATACCGAATAGATAATGACCAATAGGATATACAGAATAGATCATGACCAACAGGATATACAGAATAGATAATGACCAATAGGAATTCCATTATAGATAATGACCAATAGGATATCCAGTATAGATAATGACCAATATGATATAAAGAATAGATAATGACCAATAGGATATACAGAATAGATCATGACCAATAGGATATACAGTATAGATAATGACCAATAGGAATTCCATTATAGATAATGACCAATAGGATATCCAGTATAGATAACGACCAATAGGATATACAGTATAGATAATGACCAATATGATATCCAGTATAGATAACGACCAATAGGATATTCAGTATAGATAATGACCAATAGGATATCCAGTATAGATAATGACCAATATGATATACAGAATAGATAATGACCAATACGATATCCAGGATAGATAATGACCAATACGATATCCAGTATAGATAATGACCAATAAGATATACAGAATAGATAATGACCAATAGGATATCCAGTTATAGATAATGACCAACACGATATCCAGAATAGATAATGACCAATAGGATATCCAGTATAGATAATGAAGATAGAGATGTTCTGTCCTAGCCTACATTCTGTAGCTATGGTACAATGTTGTGGTCTACAGGGAATGACACTATGAAAAGACACTAGAGCTAAAATACAGCAGAGGAAGACTGTCATATCTTGGATATATTGGGTTTCAGTTTCAGGTCAGTGAACAAGGTCAGAAACTCTGGTTCCAACGGCACTGTATGGCCGTCTACAGTACGACACCGCAACAGTCCAAAAAAAACTAAGATAAATAGATAGGTAGGTAGGTAGGTAGGTAGGTAGGTAGGTAGGT